>NC_056733.1:1141367763-1141402763 GCF_019279795.1 Protopterus annectens | reverse complement strand
CATGGTAACAATACTGGGTGGAAAGCACTAATTTGAATTTGTACAGAGATGCATCAGTGGTGGTAGCTATGGGGCGGGGATATTTTTAGCTTTTTGGATATCATGAACATATAGGTAGTGGCAATGGTGTTGAGGTTCTGAGAAGGGAAGTGAGACAGTTTTGTTCAATATGCTTTATTTATTTTATTGATGTATTTAATTATTTAGTTGACGTTTGGAATGTCCAACTGAGTAGAGATTACCTGTTTTCACTGGAGGTCTGGGGAAAAAAGTTCCACATAAAGACTTACAGAGAAGAATAATTAAATACAAGATTTTAAACAGTGAGAAATTACATATGGTAAAAAATTATATAGATTATAAAATATACATAGGTGGCTACAGGATTTTACTGGCAGGAATTAACAGGACTTTACAAGTAAGAATTAAACCTACAATTTAGATTCTGGTTGTGGGTAATACAGAGTGAATAGAGTGATTGCGGGAGGGAGAAGAATACACAGAGAGAATAAAATATAAAGGTAGAGAGTTCTAAGTTGAAAGGTTATAGACGTTATGCTGAACAGAGGGAAATAAGGAGATTAATAAGATGAGGAGGATATTAAAGGCATGACAAGATGATAGCTAGGTAGGAGAAGAATATGAGCATACCCAAGATTCAGAAAGATGTTCTTTAAGGAGGGACTTGAAAGTTTGGTAGGGAGGGACTTGTCTAATAGTTAGTGGCAAGTTGTTCCAAGATTTTGCTACACAGTAAGACTACAGACTGAGGCCGTTGGACCTCAGAGGTTTATAGATATATTAAAGATGTTTATCTGAAGAGCGTAGATCCAGATGAGGACGATAGCATTGGAATTTGCAGATGACTGCAAGCTGGATGCTGTCATCAATTCCCCTAGTGATGTGGACATCTTCCAAGAGGGTCTCACCCGAAAAAATCACTGGTGCCAGAAACATGGCCTCAGACTGAATGTCAAAAAATGCATCATCATCCCTTTTGAGGAGAATGACGTTCCCATATATTATCACATTGATAATAAGGCACTAAGCATGCAGTCAGTCGTAAGGGACTTGGGAACCCAGGTTGACAGCAATCTGACTTTTGACCACCATATTGCCTCCATTGTACAGAAAGCTTTCTACATGTCCCGCCTCATTAGTAAGGGTATCTTATCTAGGGACAAGGTGGTCATAACATCCCTGTATTCTTCCCTTATAAGACCAATTATTGAATACAATGTCCCTTTCGGCATATATCTCACAAAGCATATGCAGCAGCCGGGGAGACCACATAGATTCCTCACCCAGAGAATCCAGGGCCACAAACATCTACCCAACACAGATAGGCTAAAAGCCCTGTCCCTCTACTCAGTCTCCTACACACTCCTCAGAGGTGACCTCTGTATGGCATACAAAGCAATCTCAGACCCCGCCCTGATGGGACTGCTGCATAGCTGCAAGTCAAGGTCCACTCAAGTAACCTGCACGTGCAACCTCAACCTGGTCTGTGATATCAACAGGACTTGTTGGTGGGACAGATATGTGTCCCAGAGATTCCCCTTTTGTGGAATAGACTCCCTCTCCACATAAAGCAGAGTACCTCATTAAACCTTTTTAAGCGCAACCTGGATAACTGGATGGGGAACAGAAAATACACCCCTAGGATTCCACCTTTGTCCCTGCTGGACAGTGACATCAGGTGCTGACTTGTTGGAACAAGGGCTAAATTCTTGGCTAGGCTTGCAAGGGCCTCAGAGCTAATAGCCTAGTAACTTCCTATGATCCCATAAGATGGAGGAGATGGCAGGAAATATTAGGAGGTTGTTGAGTAAATTACGAGTAAGAAGTAGCTAGTTAATGTCTAGTTGCAGTGGAAGTTCAAGCCAGTTAAGCTATTTAAGAGATAGGCATTGGTGAGATTTATGAGTTTGCTGTTTTGTTGTAACATTGGTTGAGTTTGGTTTTCATTGAGTTGTTTAGGTTAGTTAGAATAGAGGAGACATAAAGAAGATAAGATAAGAGGTATGTGGTGGTGACTTCAGGTTTAGTAGAGTTAGTTAGGAATTGTTTAACCCTATATAACATGCCAAGATTTTGCTGGGTTCATTTGACAGTCTTATTTATATACAAGTCAAATTTGATATTGTCATCAGTAGTAGCACCTAGTAGTTTGGAATGAGGGACAACCTCAATTGCTGGGTTGTTTAGTGATGAGATTCTGAAGGTTAACTTGTCAAAAGAATGTTGTTCAGGAAAGAAAAATAGGAGTTTAGTCTTCTTGGGATTAAGTAAGAGCTGATTATTGGTAAGCCAACCTTCGACGGAGTTAAAGACATCTTGTGTTAGTTTGTAATTGAGTAAGGTTTTTAGAAGAGCAGATTAGAGTAGAGTTATTAGCGAACTGGATTAACATTGCATGTTTAGAGACAGATGAAAGGTCATTAATAAATATATTGAAGAGGTGAGGGCCTAGGATAGAGCCCTGTGGAACACCAGTAATTACTGGTAGATAAGGTGATTGAGTAGAGTCCCGTTTGCTGGACTGATGCCTGGCAGATAAATAACTTAAGAACCATTTTAAGGTATTGTCTGTAGAGCCAAGGAGAGAGAGTTGCAATAGGAGTCAAGGATGAGAGACAGTATCAAAAGCTTTACTCGAGTAATAGGGATGAGACAAACTTGCGCAAGTCTTGAGCTTTATTGACTGACTCAGTAAAGGAGAAGAGAGCTGCGGAGGTATGTGCTGGTCTGAAGCCATGCTGGGTAGGAGAGTGAAGATAGTTTACAAGTAAATGGTGGAGGAGTTGTTTGTGGATGCATTTTTCAAGAATTTTGGATAAAGGTGACAGTATTGCTGTAGGCCTGTAATTAGATATTTCAGTAGAATTCCCACCCTTAAGTAGTGGAATAATGAAGAACTTCTTCAAGAGGGATGGGACATAAGTTTCATTAATAGATCTCTTAATGAGTGTAGACACAGGGTAGGCTATGGCATTTGTGGGGATTTTTAGAAATTCATTGGGAAGATTGTCAACAGAAGGAGAGCATGGTCTAAGTTTACTAAGCAACTGTTTGATAAGAGATGCTGGGACTGGTTTGAGGAAGAAAGGAGATTGGAAAGCAGTAGCAGGTGGTGGAATGGCAGCAGAAGTAGAGGTAAAGCTGTTCATAAGGGTAGAGATACTTTCTATAAAGTATGTATTGAATGTGGAGGCTATGTCAGCATTACAGTAGTTAGTGGAAGGTTGAGGTATTGAGTTAGTTCCAAGGTGTAGAATGTTTGTGATAGACTGCCAGAATTTCTTAGGGTTGGACTTACATGTTTGCTGAAGGTCTAAGTAATATGATTTTTTGTCTTTGATGACATGTTTTTTACTAAACTATGCAGTTCTTTATAGTCTGATAGGTTTGTAGGAGATTTTGTTTCTGGTATGTTTTCTAGGCTTTGTCTGTGTCACACATGATGGATTTGGTGTATGATGATAACCAAGGAGAAAATTTCGATTTGATTATTTTCCATCTGGGGGGAGCTAGGCTATTTAATATATTCAGGAATATGGAGTTGAATTTATCAACTGCTTCATCTAAAGGTAGGTATTTAAGGAAGGACCAATTTATACAGCTTAAAATGTTCATAGGTTCATAGGTTCATAGGTAGATACTAGGCTATCTGCCCTAGGGCATTTATAAGCCTAGCCAGAGTGTATTTGGCTTCCGCCTCCCTATTAGATTAGTTTACTATGCCTCTGTCTAGCAGGGACACAGAAGAGATCCCAGGGGTGAATTTGCGATCTCCCATCCACGCGTCCAGATTTCGCTTGAAGAGGGTCAGCGAGGGGCTATGTCTAATATGAATTGGGATTCTATCCCAGAGTGAGGGGAGCCTCTGGGAAATGAATCTGTCCCTCCAGCATGTCCTATTTATTTTTGTGCTGAGGTTTAAGTCCCTGGATCATGTAGCTCTAAGGGACTTGGATTTTTTGAGGTGGAGCATGTCCATTAATTCTGGGTTTGACATGGCTTTGTACGTCAGGCATAGATCGCCTCTGAGTAGGCGGTAAGCAACTGAGTAGAGCTGGAGTTTCTTTAGTCGAGCTGCATAGGACATCTGTTTCTAGCCCATGATCCTCTTGGTGAGGTACTTTTGGGGTCTTTCCAGCTGCTGCAGGTGTCGGGTAAGGTACATCCCAAAAGGGGCATTGTACTCAATTATGGGCCTGATGAGTGATGAGTAGAGGGGCACAATGACCTCTCTTGATCTAGATGTGAACCCTTTCGTGATAAGGTGGGCTATATAGAAGGTCTTTCTAACCACTTTGGCAACGTGATTATCAAAGGAGAGATTACTATCTACGTTTGTCCCCAAATCTCTAATTACTTCTTCCGTACTTAATGGATTACCACCTATGTGGTAATTTGTGAGCACCTTGTTTTTCCCAAAGGGGATGACTATGCACTTTTTAGCATTTAGCTTGAGGCCATGGCTCTGGCACCAAGCATCTGTCTCTGTGAGACCCTTTTGGAGGATGCTTGTGTCAGCTGGAGATTCGATTATGGCCCCCAGTTTGCAGTCATCTGCAAACGTTGTCAGCCATAATCCCCCCGTGTTAGCCTGAACCTCAGAGAAGTATATACCGAACAAGAGAGGTCCCAGAACTGAGCCCTGTGGGACGCCACTTGTAACTGGTTTGGATTCGGACATGGCACCTGTGATTCTGACCATGTGGGTTCTATCTCTGAGCCAGTTTGCAACCCATCTTGTGATATAGGGGTTGATATTTAAGCTGGTAAGCTTATTTATGATGCCCGAGTGGGGTATTGTGTCGAAGGCTTTTGCGAGGTCCAGGTAGGCTGTGTGGACTACCTTGCCCTCATCTATGGCTTTGGTAACTGTTTCAAAGAAATCAACTAGGTTTAAGAGGCAAGATCTGCCCTTAACAAAGCCGAATTGGGTAGGGTCCAGTGTCTGGAGGTTCCCAATGTCTTTGTTTATGAGTTCCATGATAATACTCTCCATAGCTTTACAGACCAGACTAGTCAGGCTTATGGGGCAATAGTTTCTGGGGTCAGTTGTGGCACCACCTTTGTGGAGTGGGACCACTGTAGCTGTACACCATTCTTTGGGTACATATCCTGTAGTAAGGCTAAGTTTGAACAGTGACTTAATGTGAGGGTTCAGTTTTTCTTGGAGCTCATGTAAGACACAGCCTGGGACACCGTCTGGTCCCATAGATGCTGTGGTTTTTGCTTTGGAGAAGGCAGCTTTCACCTGTGCATCTGTGATGTCAGGGAGGTTACATTCAGTTGGGATAGGCATTTGCTCCTTTGGGGGGGAAGGGGGGGAGAAGTTTGCGCTGAATTTGTCTGCCAGGATGTTGGCTATGTCTGTAGGTTCGGCATATTTTGTACCGTTATGCAACAATTCAGAGCATATATGGGAGTTTCCGCCCATGTTCCTGACATAACTAAAGAAGGCCTTGTGATTATCTTTAGAGTCTAGGGCAATTTTTCTTTCAAAACTGGCCTTTGATGATTTTATGAGAGAACGAAGTTTCTTACTAATACTGATCAGAGATGCCTTCCCTTTTTGGGATTTTGCTCTGTCATGTAGTAGCTTCCTCCTTCTGTTGTATAGCTTATTTATGGCCGGGGTCCACCAGACCGGTCTCCTGTTTTCGGAGGAGTGAGTCTTGGTTTTATTTGGGATAGCACGATCCATGCATTCCTGCAGGTGCTCATAGAATGCATTTGTAAAGGATTATGTGGCTTGGGCTGTATTATCCTCTGGCCCAGGGGCTTTGAAGGATTCCATCTCAGTCTTGAGAAGTGCAAAGTTGGCTTTTGAGAAATTCTTTACAGTGATTTCCTTGGCTGGGGGTGAGGACGGGATATGGATGTCCAGGGAAATTTGTTTATGGTCTGATCTTACCAATGAGGGGTTTACCTCTGGTGTGGAACATAGAGTCCCCATGTTGGTGATGACCAGGTCCAATATGTTGTTCCCTCTTGTGGGAGTGGTGACCAGTTGTTCCATTGTGTTAGAGTTTATAAATTCAAGAAACCGTTGGGCGAGGGTGTTTGGGCTTGAGTAGTTTTCCCAGTCAATGTTTGGGTAGTTGAAGTCACCCAATAACATAGTGTTTGGAGAGACCTTCATATTCTCCAGTGTTCTCAGGAATGCCAAGTGGGGTTCCTGTAATAGGGAGGGTGTTCTGTAGCAGGCTACAAACTGAAAGGTGGTTTTGTCCACTGTTTGTTGCACATGGATGGTTTCCGATGCTTCGTGCAGTGCCACCAACCTGGAGGTGTAGTGTAGGTATCTTTGATGAATAT
The DNA here is from genome assembly GCF_019279795.1 of Protopterus annectens. Taxonomy (NCBI): domain Eukaryota; kingdom Metazoa; phylum Chordata; order Ceratodontiformes; family Protopteridae; genus Protopterus; species Protopterus annectens. The sequence goes on along the minus strand of NC_056733.1, from coordinate 1,141,396,430 downwards.
AGATACTCCCCCTCCTTTTGTGCTTCGGTCCAAGTTTTGGGGCCGAAACGCATGGTATGAGTTATGATCTGGCAGTACTGGGGTGCTCTCAGGAGCCTTGAACCAGGTTTCTGTTACTGCACAGACATCGATTTTCTCCATGCTGAGGAGAGCCTCGAGTGCATGCATCTTGAGGTTTAGACTTCTGGCATTGAGTAGCATTACCTTTAGTTTTTTTATCCTTGGGTTGTCTATAGAGGTGGGTTTGTCCTTTGAGCCTTGCCTAAAAAAGGCACTATGGGGGTGGCAAGAGCCTTGGCCAGTATATGAAAGCCTAAGGGTGACAGGTGCAAGCTGTCCCTAGCGAAGCAATATGGCTTGTCGAGCATGTCATCCCAGGCTGACAGACACTGGATCCCCTTTGAATGACACCAATACTTTAGCCAATTGTTGAAACTGATCATTTTGTCTTTATACTGTGGCATCATTCTTGGTGAGGGCAATATGCTACTCAAGGTCAGGGTCATACCAGCCTGGGCTACATGGTCAGAAAGCTCCTCTATGTCTCTTTTCATGTAGTCCAGGGAGGTACGTCTCAGGTCATTCACACCAGCATGGACAATGATGGAGTCATACTTGTACTTGCTTTGGAGTGACCTGAGTGCTTGCGTTATGTGGCGGATCCTGGCACCCGACAGGCAGCTTACAGTGACCTTCTCCTTGTTCAGTCTGGTGAGCGGGACGTCAGTGTGCCGGACAATAGAGTCCCCTATAACAAGTGTATTTGGTGTGTAGTTTGGCCTCAAGGGCTGTGACTGTGAGGCACACTGATTTTGTGAGATATGTGCTTCATGGGTATTGTTGAGGGGTGGCTGTTGCTTGGATGTCTGCTTAGGAGGTCTTTGCTGTTTAGGCAGAATTTTATTTAGAGCCTCCGAGTATGTTTTTGTGTGTTTATGTGTTGGGTATGCAGATGCGATAGGTCTGTGTGAGACTGGATTTGTGGTGCTGGTGGTTACCTTTTCCTCCTGACTGACTGTGCCAGTCTTGGGTTGAGAGAGCTCTGCCTCCAGTTTGGCTGTGTAACTGCATCTCTCACATGTATTAGTGTTTGTTGGAAGGAGGAGAGGGTTGTCTGTGTACATAAGGCAATTGTAACATTGCCTCAAAATTCCCAGATTCACCAGCTGGACTGGAGAGTAACCTTGAAACTGACCCTTGGACATACCAGATTAGTATAGGGAACTGTTTTTTTACTGATCAGATTAGGGGAAGAGAACTGATTTTTCACTTGATCAGGAAGGACCAATCGGGAGCCTAAATCTTATGAGAAGTCAAGGAGGGTCTAGTGCTTTAGTTAGTTAGTGTTTCCTTATAAGAGCTGAGCAAGTGCAGGGCTTTAGAAAGAGAATAGAGTGATTACTTTGAGAGTTTGAACAAAAGTGGGTTAAATTTAGTTGTCACTGATGGTTTTATATGTATGCTGTTTGTGTGGCTGGGAGACAAATCTGGTGTACAGATAGGCTGATGGTCACTAGGCATCAGGAAGTGTTGTAGTTTGACAAAAGTTGTTCGGGTGATAGACTAAAATCCAGTCTATGACTGAGCTAGCTTGGTTAGATTTATTGATAAAGGTGGGGGTGATGTATTATTTGAGAAAAGCCGAAGAAGGACATTTGTGGACAGTTTCAGCCAGTCAATGTTAACATCTCCTAGGATAATAGTTTCATAAGAAATGTTGGATGACACCCATGATAATATATTTTCTAGAATAGATAGATTGTTGCCAGAAGGAATGTAGAGGGCAATAATACAGAGGTTTTTGTGTTGATTTAACTTAAAGTTGGAGATGGGTGGTTATAAAGGGTAAGAGAAAAATGTGATGCATAGACTATAGCGACTCCTCCAGCCATTTTATTGAGATGGTCTAACTTTAGCATGTTAAAACCTAAAGGAACCCCTTGATGTGGAGTTTAAGGCATGTTTCTGTGATGACAAGTATGTCTGGGGAGTACTGGGTAATCCAAGCATGGAATTCAGTGACATTGTTACAGATACTACATATATTTATAGAGAGGAATTTGTGTTTAGTAAGACTTGAATTACTATGACCAGAGGATGGTTAGGGAGTATCTTTCAACTGTGGATTAAGATGAACATGTCTGCATAGTAATAAGATGGTTTTAAATAGGTAAAATAACTTAGTTTTCTTAGAAGAGTTATAAGAAATTAGTTTGGTGTTGGGGGTGGGGGGGATAGGTTAGTCAAATATTTTTAGTTTGACAAAGACTATGAGAGAGAATTAACAGAGTAAGGCCTAGCATGGTTTTTCCAGGGTGTTCATGATATAAGCCCTACCCCAAAAATAAGTCCCAGTTAATATCGTCAACAACACACAACAGACGTGTTGAATTATAAAATAATGTTATTGACACCCATTAACTGAGGTTATCGTACTCCGCTCACCTTTTTCGGACCATTCGGACACCCAACTTCTTCTCTTTCCAGAAAGTCGTAAGACTCTTTCACTGGGAGTCCTCCACGATTCTTACTGTAACCCTAATCATTACTCCCACTTGACGGTTGAGATCCTTGGCCCATAAACCCATGCAGGTGTAATTTGATTGGTCAAAATACAGACAACGCGTGGGAAGCACACGCTCATGATAACGAGCAGCTGTGGTAGTGTCTTCTCTTCATAACCAGCGCCATTTTGTGTTGCCACTCCAGTCGCATGAGTCTTCAATTAATCCCCCCAGACAAGATGAGTGCAAAAAGAAAGAGCTAGTCCAGCGAGTACAAGAAAGGAATCATGGAGGACTCCCAGGGAAAGAATCAGATGGCTTTCTGTAAAGAAAAGAAGTTAGATCTCCGAATGGTCCAAAAATGGCGAGCAGCATACGTTAACCTCAGTCAACATGCCAACGAGGGAAATGTTAAGACGTGTAAGTGTGGATCAGGTCAGCAACCATTATTTCCTGAGCTTGAAGACATCATCTGTGAGTGGATTGCTAACAGGAGAGCAAAGGCTTTGGTTGTGCGCAGGGCTGATATTCAATCATTTGCCCTTGCAATAGCACCACAGTTAGAAATATCCCCAGAAGAATTCAAAGCATCACAACACTGGCTGGATGGCTTCCTTCAGCAATATGAACTGTCTCTAAGAAGATCAATAACACTGTTCAAGCTGGAAGATACTGAAGTTATTAAACGTGCACTTGCATTCAAGTCCTTTGTTGATGGCATTGACTTTGATAAATACCAACTCTCCAACATGATTGTTATGGATGAAACTGCAGTGTTTATGGGCCAAGGATCTCAAACAACAATTGATCAGAAGGGTGCCACGTCAATCTACATTCCCTCCACTGGTTACGAGAGTGGACGTGTTACCTGTATTTTGGCAATTCATCTAGATGGAAAGAAAACCCCACCTCTAATCATTAGTAAGGGCAATAAAGATAAAACTGAATGTATTTCAGGCATTTACATTCTAGAAACTGAAAAAGCCTGGTGCACACAAGCAGTTATAAGGAAGCAGTTATAAGGAAGTGGGTCAATGTAATGCTGCCACTTGTTTTGTGAGGTGGCAAAAGAGGTCTGCTAGTCTGGGATTCAGCGAGCACTCACCTCGCTAAAGAAATGAAGAAATTCCTAGCACGGATGAGAATAGATCAAATAATGATTCCCGCAGGAATGACTGCCTGTCTCCAGACTCTTGATATTGCAATAAACAAGCCATTCAAGGACCATTTGCACATGGAACTCATTGGCTACATTAAAAATAGAATGGAGAGAAATCAGCATGGAAACTTTGTGAAGCCTAGCCTGCAAGAAGTGATGAGTTGGGTGAAAAATTCATGGGATAAAATCACTGACAGCTGTGTTGCCAATGCACTACAAGCAGGCTACTTGGACAAGCAGTGCTCATTTAAGGAGAGCTCTATTGCTAGGCATGACAGACTGGGGACAATGGTGCTAGAGGAAATGGAGTCGCAAGAAATTCAGGCCAAAATTCGGGGGTTGGACACTTATGACAATGTTCCAGAGGAAGATGACATGACTGTATTTGAATAACTGTGAATGCCAAGGTGCAGATATTTTGAAGTTGAAATGTTTGTTGCACTGTTTATGTAGAATTTTCACACAACTGTCAACCCATTACTAGAACTGTTGTCCAATAATAGAAAAGTATGAAATAAATGTCAAAATGTGTACATGAATAAATGTCGATTTTTGTATAAGAAGAAATGTCGATTTGTGTTATTAATAAATGTCAATTTTTGTACATGAATAAATGAATAAAGGTAGATTGTTGTATGGTGCGGGTAAATAAGGCATCCACTGATAATAAGCCCTAATGCACATTTCACCGGGAGAAAGAATATAAGACCCGGTCTTATTTTCAGGGAAATACGGTAGGTAGGGAATAATGATCAAAACGATAACAAGGAGAGGAAGAGCACTTGGGAGACATAGGCTTGGGGGTATTGGGGGGTAAGGTAGGATGAAAGAGAAGAAAGAGTGAAAAGGAATATGGAGAGAAGACTTAAGTGTAGCATGGTGAAGTAGTTGGAGGAGTGATGTTGAGATTATATAACGACTATGAGATGTACACACAGGAAATGAAGGTAGAAGAACCAACAGGTTAAATTAGTGAAGTTTGAGAGTAATGTCAAAGGATTTCTCAGAGAGCTAAATTGGAGGGGAAGAGAAGTGGAGCTAAGATGTTTTATTAGGGGAGGAATACTGAGTCTGGTGGGTGGGGAGGGTGAAGTGGAGTAATACTGATATTATGAAAAAGACGTGAAGTAAAGTAATGTAAATGCTGAGAAGCAGAGGCTTATAAGGGGAGTTGAATAACGCTATAAGGGGAGTTTCAATAAAAGAATGTAAGTGTGTTAGGGACTTGAATAAAAGACTGTCAGTGTGTTAGGGACTTGAATAAAAGACTGTCAGTGTGTTAGGGACTTGAATAAAAGAATGTAAGTGTGTTAGGGACTTGAATAAAAGACTGTCAGTGAGTTAGGGACTTGAATAAAAGACTGTCAGTGTGTTAGGGACTTGAATAAAAGAATGTAAGTGTGTTAGGAACTTGAATAAAAGACTGTCAGTGTGTTAGGGACTTGAATAAAAGAATGTAAGTGTGTTAGGAACTTGAATAAAAGACTGTCAGTGTGTTAGGGACTTGAATAAAAGAATGTAAGTGTGTTAGGGACTTGAATAAAAGAATGTAAGTGTTAGGGACTTGAATAAAAGGCTGTCAGTGTGTTAGGGACTTGAATAAAAGAATGTAAGTGTGTTAGGAACTTGAATAAAAGACTGTCAGTGTGTTAGGGACTTGAATAAAAGGCTGTCAGTGTGTTAGGGACTTGAATAAAAGACTGTCAGTGTGCTAGGGACTTGAATAAAAGAATGTAAGTGTGTTAGGAACTTGAATAAAAGACTGTCAGTGTGTTAGGGACTTGAATAAAAGGCTGTCAGTGTGTTAGGAACTTGAATAAAAGACTGTCAGTGTGTTAGGGACTTGAATAAAAGAATGTAAGTGTGTTAGGGACTTGAATAAAAGAATGTAAGTGTGTTAGGAACTTGAATAAAAGACTGTCAGTGTGTTAGGGACTTGAATAAAAGAATGTCAGTGTGTTAGGGACTTGAATAAAAAACTGTCAGTGTGTTAGGGACTTGAATAAAAGACTGTCAGTGTGTTAGGGACTTGAATAAAAGAATGTAAGTGTGTTAGGAACTTGAATAAAAGACTGTCAGTGTGTTAGGGACTTGAATAAAAGAATGTAAGTGTGTTAGGGACTTGAATAAAAGAATGTAAGTGTTAGGGACTTGAATAAAAGGCTGTCAGTGTGTTAGGGACTTGAATAAAAGACTGTCAGTGTGTTAGGGACTTGAATAAAAGAATGTAAGTGTGTTAGGAACTTGAATAAAAGACTGTCAGTGTGTTAGGGACTTGAATAAAAGAATGTAAGTGTGTTAGGGACTTGAATAAAAGACTGTCAGTGTGTTAGGGACTTGAATAAAAGACTGTCAGTGTGTTAGGTTAGTGAAGAAAGGTAGAGTAACAGAGAGTAGGTGGAAAGAGGGGCCGGGGGAGTTGATGGCATCATAGGGGTGGTATGTTGGTGTGATGGCTGGAATTGAGAGGAAGTGATTTCAGAAGGGGTGGGATTTGTTGGCTGTAAATGTAGAGCTAGAGGGTGTGTGTGGGAATTGGGTAAGGGACTGAAGTGAAGCCCGAGTGTAGTGAGGGCTAAACAGAGTGAACCAAAACCATTTTGGTTGTAAAAAGGAAGAGAAATTACAATCAGTGAAGGTGGAGTTCAGTATACTAATGGTAAGTAGTCCAGTAAAGCTTTAGCATGTATTATGGGAGGGGAGAAAGTTTAGAAAAAGTAAGAGTTTAAAAAATGTAAGCTTTGGCTAGTGGAATGGATATGAGAAAGGTGTAGATGCTGGACAGATGGGTTGGAAATGGAGGAAGTAGGGGAGAGAGTGGAGTAAGGTATTATACCAGATAGGAGAAGTTGAGCTGTGAGCAAAATCAAGGGGCTCTCATCATGTAATGGATGCAGGAATTGTATTTAAGGTGTGTATAAAGAGGGGTGGTGAGATTATGACTAATATCTTGCCCTAGGCAGTGTGCATGCTAAGAATATAAATACAGAGTATACAGGTGTGAAGGCTGCCAGCTCAGCCAGATATAATTTTGTAGATAATTCTATGTCACTGTAAATATTAATATAATCCACCGGCTTGTTTTACAAATGTAAAGAGAACTAAATGTTATGATTAAACTATAGGTTGTACTGAGCTTCAAAACTGTAACCAAAGTGCACCCTGCTGGAAGAAAGCTGTTAAGTAAAGAATTTTACAACTGTGTTTGGTCTCAAGCTCGGAGACAGGAGCACTAGGAAATTCTTTCTATTGTTTTAAGACATAGATAATTACTAGGTTTCAAATGTAAAAGTGTCTTTTATTGTTGTGATTTCCTGGCAGGTGCAGTTTACAATGAAATGTAAATTATGAGCTTCTGTTAGCCTGGAAACTAAAGGAGAAGTGATAAAAAAGATGTAATCTGAGATGAGTCAGCAGTACTGTGTTGTATCAATTTAAGACTTTCTCAGAGGGAAAGCTAGAGCCTTTTTATATCTTGATATAGATCTGACAACAACTCACTAGGCACCTGCTTTGCTCTGTATGTAAGTAAAGTTATTTAGAACTTAGTATTTCTCTTAGAGATAGAATATAGGCAGATTTGTCTAGCTGTTTTCTATATTTATGTCAGACTATCCTACAATATTGTTGTAAAGCATTTTCCTGTGATTTCTGAACTCTTTATTGTCATTGTGTTGAATAATAAGTATTGTCTGGTGTTTTTATTATTTATTATTAAATATTTTTAAACCTTTCAACTGTGGCTGTTTTGTGTAGAGGCAATTTAAGCTGTAGAGTACTTGCATGTGTTTGGTGATACTGTACAAAGCCACTCCAATAGACTTGCTTTTTGTCACACTTACTAACTGGATAATAATAATAATATTGGACACCCTTTGGTAAGGGCCTTTATAGTGGCTGATAAGGTAGTTGGTGGCAGTGGATTACTACCTTATAACCTGGGTGGAAGGGGCATAGCTGGAGAACCTGTGCCACCCTTCCCCAGGAGTGTCTGTGTGTTTCTATTTAAACCAAATCTCAAAGTGTGTGTGTGTGTGTGTGTGTGTGTGTGTGTGTGTGTGTGTGTGTGTGTGTGTGTGTGTGTGTGTGTGTGTGTGTGTGTGTGTGTGTGTGTGTGTGTGTGTGTGTGTGTGTGTGAGTGTGTGTGTGTGTGTGTGTGTGTGTGTGTGTGTGTGGGTCAGCTACATGGGCAGGGACACGAAGCACTGGTTGGACAGAGAGGTTACTGGAGGTTTTGGTTTGACTACTCGGCTGAGATCTGAACCCTATAGCTGTGCCCAGACCTCCCAACTGTCCCGAATTACTCGGTTTTTACCGAGTTTTGGGGTCCAAATAATGGGGTGCCACGATTCCCGAGTGGCACCCCTTCATTTCCGATTTTTTTCCTTATTGCGCTTTATTTTTTTTATTTTTCGCACTATGTGAGCTGATGTCATCGCATGCGTGATGACGTCAGCTCTGTCAGGGCTTACCAGCCTGTCGGAAATGAGCTTGCGCTGGTTCAAATACTTTGCGATTGCGGGAAAGAACGGCAAGGATTTATTTAAGAGGCTTGCTGTGGATTTATCGCTCCTGGCTGGTTAGTTAGCTGTGTGGATTTATTATAGCTTGCTGCTGTGGATTTATTGCTCCTGGCTGGTTCTGTATGGTGAGAATGGAAAGGATTTATTATCGTTGCTGGGCTGAAATGGAGAAGTAAGTAAGTATTTTATTAGGTTCGGAAAGGGTGTGGATGCAACTGAGTGCATTTTACATAAAGGAATTATAGAGGTAGCTGATAATGAGAGAGAACCAGGGTTTGTATGAATATCTCTAGAGATTTTGTGATATTTTTAGTTAGAAGGTACACAAGACGCTGCTGGCTTTATTTAATTGAAACGGAGAAGGAGAAGTAAGTATTTTATTAGGTTCGGAAAGGGTGTGGATGCAACTGAGTGCATTTTACATAAAGGAGTTATAGAGGTAGCTGATAATGAGAGAGAACCAGGGTTTGTATGAATATCTCTAGATTTTGTGATATTTTTAGTTAGAAGGTACACAAGAGGGGACTGGAATGTGTTAAAGTTTAGGTAAGATTTTTGCTTATACAGATGGATTTTGGTATTTGGTATATTATTTTGGACAGGCTGTTAGTGGTAGTTTGTATCTTAATATTGAACAGGTTGTTAGTGGCTATATTAAATGGGTTTGGGGCAATTGTTATATTACAGATCTGTTTATTTATAAGATTTGATTTGCTGATTGTAAGAGAGTACTTGAAGGCTTGGATAGGTTTATGACAGCAAATAAGGTGAGATAGGAGAAAAAGTATGGATGTGTTTAGATAGAGAAGAAGCATGATAAAAAGAGAGGCGGTGTGTGTGTGTGTGTGTGTGTGTGTGAAAATGCCCCATTGTAGGCTCAAACCCTGTACCTTGAGTACAGGGCAAAAAGAGCCTAAAGTCCCTAGCCACCACCAATTGTAAATGTTTGACATAAAAATCTGTGGTTTTCAGGATCACTGCAGGATTGAATTCATTAAGTAATGACAGGCATTTGAATTTCAGACTTCATATTCTTCAGAAAATAAATAGCAACACAAAACCTTTTATTCCAGCAATGTTCTAATTCTTTCTTTTTTTTTCTTATAAGATCAGTATTTGAAATTTGTCACTATTTTGGGGCTGTATTCCCCCATTATTGGCTTTGGCCAGGTTTTTTGTGCAAAGAGGTTGAGAGTTATGGTGAGAAGTGAGAACTGAATTCACTAAAAGATAGCCATTTAAGTTTCGGTCTTCCTATTTTTCAGGAAACTGCTAATTTGGCATAGTGGTATGTTGCTCTGATTGTAGTGTACAGGGGTCCTGGGTTTGAGATGTGCCAGTGAAATGCATGGTGGTAACACAGCATTTTATTCTAGCAACTTTCTAAATTTATACAAGCAATGTTTAAAATGTGTCCCTGGTTTTTGGCCTTTTGTACACCCCCCCCAAAAAAAAAAAAAAACTGAAATTGAAAATAAGTGCGAGAAGCTGTGCAAGATGCTTGTGGCTTACACTACTGCCATTCTATTTATAGTGTGGGTGTGGATGCACTAGAAGTAGACTTTTGTGATGGAAATGTTCTGAATTGGGCAGTTTTGTCATTATCTGTTCATGCATTTTGTTTCATTGCCTACAGCCTACTGGAAAAATGTTCAAACAATAAATGTAAAATGTGCAAAACATGTATATTTCTTGTTTTGTGTACAAGGGGCCAATGATTTGAAAACAGCCCAAAGGTAATCTTTATCCACCACTGACCAAATGCATTTTCTTTGAATGTGGTGTGGATTTCAATGCTGTTTCAATGAATGTGAGTTTCAAGGGCAGAGAAGTTTTAATACCAAGTCTTTTTTCATTGTGAGACAGTGTTGCTTTGTTTAGCATATGTCTATTGGTGTTTGTGCATTGGGTTGTAAAAATAAAATCCAAATAATCATTGTATTAGTAAAGCAGAAATAGCTAGGACATTGAAATGGCTGCAGGGGGACTCTGGTGCCATATTTTGGTTATCTGGTCTTCAGTTTGGATTTGAAAGTTGGTATCTCACAATCCCACTGGAGTGGGCGTGGTTGCATAATTATTTATGCAAATTTTATGTTAATTGGCATACAGATTTGTACCTATTTTTCATGGGCCTTGTCCAGATTTTTGATGTTTCCAGGTTGAGAGGTATGGCTGTGCCAGTGGGGAGTCTTATTCTGGTCTGGAGAGAAAGGGAGAAACTAGCCCCAGACTGACTGTGATCTCTGTGTGCTCTTAAGGGAAATTGTACTTTACTGTGTGCGTGTACTTCTTATCCTCCCAATATAGACACCCCTCACTGGTGCTAGTTATGAGGATTGAGGCTCCTTGATTACTGGGCCAGTGCATGGGGTCACAACAGGGTTAAAGCATGTCATCACAGTTTATCCTTAGCCAAGTATAGTTTAGCCCTCTTTAATGTAGGCATCCCGGAAATGCTGTAGCTGGGTGCAACAGGAGAGGGAGTTATTTTGTGTGACTTGATCTGCCAGTGGTGATACAGAGGGCTAGAATGAGAGAAAAAGAGAAAAATATAAGTGGTATAGTAGAGTGACGTGAATACAGCAAGGATGTAGACAGAAAAAAAAGAAATAAAAAGGGAATAAAAAAACAGAAATTAATATATATACCAAAAGACAATTAGCACAGTAGGTTTAAAAAACACAGTCAGCAGTAAATGACAAAAAACAGTTTCACTAATCCAGTATATTAGTGTAGTAGCTTTTATGTAACACAAGCAGCAGTATTTTAATTTTACATCTTTGTGAACCAGGTTTCCACTCAAACAAAAAATATTACAGCCAGGAGGATACTATTAGTATGTAGTAACGAGCAGTAGATAAAGCTTTTTGTTTTAGGACCAGCAAGTAATGCATGTATTGTTGCTAAATGCAGGTTGGGCAACTCAGTTGAGAATGGACATAAGGTAGTCAATGGGAAGTCTGTGTTGCAACAGTTGGAGATAACACTCGAGTGCCGGCACATGCACAATAGAAGTAGACGTATGTGAACAAGCAACACAGTCATCACCAGACAAGAGCAAATAAGTAAGTATAGAGTCACATAGAGGCAAGATCACTATAAGAAATAATCAGGGTAGAATTTTATTGTAAGACATGTAGAGGAAGCAGTTGTGGATGAGAACAGAGGGATTCCTTGGTTTACTATACAGATAAACAGCAATGGTCACATTTAAAGTAACCCTTATAGCACTATAAGGCATGTATGGTAGATAGTAGTAAAAGCAGAAACGACATGAGTATACACGGTCAATACATAGTCGTAGCTCGTGTAAGTAACTGATAAATACTGTGATACAATTATATGAAGCCTCAGGAATTATGTAGCCAGCAATAAGTTAAACAAGGCAAAATCACTGCAAAAACAGGAGCCACAGGTCAGAGACAGGTATAAGAACAGTTTACAAGTTGCATTGTTCTAAATCACTAAATTGTGACATAACAAAGAGCAGCTAGTCTTGCTACAAGTATTAAGCAGTCAGATTCTTGACTCACTTCAACAGCATTAAGCAAATACATTTTACACTGCAGTGTGGCATTAGGATCAAAAATTTACAATGAGAACTAATAGAAATAAGAATAGGTAAGATTAAAGTATGAATGCAAAAAATAAAATCATAAGCTTACAAACATGTGGGGTAGAGTGCTCACTGCCCGGGGACACTGAGGTACCTAGCTCAAAGATGACAAAAGTTTAAAAATGGCACTCAGAGGGGTAATAGGGTTTTAAAGGACACAAACGATCATGGGAAGGGGGCACTGAAATTCTAATCCTAGGGGGTATTACAGGATATGATATGATACAATATAATATGAAAGATAAGAGAAAACCCAACTGCTTTGGTTGTAAAAAGTAAGAGAGAAGACAATCACTGAGGGTGGAGTTCAGTATACCAATGATAAGTAGCCCAGTAAAGAGTTAGCATGTATTGGGTGGGGGAGTTTAGAAAAAGTAAGCATTTAGAAAATGTAAGGTTCGGCTGGTGGAATGGACATGAGAAAGCTGTAGGGGATGCTGTACAGAGTAGTTAGAAAGGAAGGAATGAGTGGAGAAATAGGAGTAAGGTTTTATACCAGATAGGAGAAGTTGATTTGTGAGTGGAATCTAGGATCTGTCATCAAGTAATAGGTATAGGAATTTGTTTAAGGTGTTAATAAAGAGGGGTGGTAAAATTACAACTAATATCTTGCCCTGGACAGTACGCATGCTAAGAATATAAATACAGTGTATAGAGGGTTAAAGCATGTTATCACAATTTGGTGAGAATCCTTAGCCAAGCATACTTTAGCTCTTTTCAATGTAGGGATCCTAGAAGAGTTGTAATTAGGTACAGCAATCTATCAAGCAGGAGAGGAGGGTTATTTTGTGTGACTTGATCTGCCAGCGTTGATACAGAGGGATACACATGTGGGGTAGCATGCTCACTGTCTGAGGATGCCAAGGGACCTAGCTCAAAGATGAGAGAATTTCAAGTTTAAATAGAAACATTTTCAAGACAGGTAGAGTTCATGCGCTTTTAAAGCAATTGGTACTGCAGAGCTTGAAAATGAATTTGCCCTTTTCAGCTAGGTATGTGTCAGGTAAATATATGACATTACTGACAGTCTCTGGTGCTTATTATTACACAGATTTTGTTATTTGATACTAGAGATAGACCAGCAGTAGTCACAGATCTGAGAAGACTGTGAGGCAGTTAGGGAAAACATGCTGTTTTGTTAATGAAATAAATCATGGACGTCAAGCACCTACAATGGAGATTGTCAGTCTTTTGGGGCATCCTAAGGTTCATTGTCTAGACTGCACAGGCAGGCTTCACTGGGAATAGCCTTGAGATAATTTCCTTCTGGATAATAGGAAGGAGTCACGGTGATCAGGGTACACTTAGCAGAATCCAGTTTCAAGTATCAAATGCAGTTATGGTTGAATTACACTAAGTAGTTTGCAGTTAATAAAATGCTAAAAGGGTGGGACAGGCTAATGACTCGCTAGGCCGATGAGAATGCATATCATAGACATGATTTGCCCCCTGCCCTTTTGACAGTGTCCACACTATCAGTCAAGATGGTGCCTATGCCACCTGGGCCATCAATAGTTTATTTCTGTGTCTTTAGGATAGATGAGTTTTTAGGGGGAGTGGAAAAGGAGCAATTAAGCTGTTGAATTTGGAAGATTTTTGGAGGACAGGTATTATTATTGCTGTGGGCATCAGTGATGGATCAGCTGTAAAAAGATCATCTTATGGAGGGAAGGATGACAAAATTAACTGTGCAAGCTTAAAAATAATATGAATTGGTGAAGATCATACCTCTCAACTGTCCAGATTTTCACAGAATGTCCAGATTTTTGCCTTATATTTTTGTTTTTTTTGCACACAAAATGTGTAGTTTTCTCTTATTTCACTGAAGAGTGAAGTCACTAAATAATGACATACATTTTGAGTTTCAGACTTCACATTTTCACAGAATGTCCAGATTTTTGCCTTATATTTTTGTTTTTTGCACACAAAATGTGTAGTTTTCTCTTATTTCACTGGAGTGAAGTCACTAAATAATGACATACATTTGAGTTTCAGACTTCATACCCTTCAGAAAATGTATGCTAACATAAATCCCCTTATTGTAGCAACTTTCTAAGTTTTTAAGAACAATATTTAAAATGTGCCCCTATTTTTGGGCATTTGTACCCCCATTTTTAGGCTTTGTCCACATTTCTTGCATTAACAGGTTGAGAAGTATGTGAGGATCGAGTGTTTGTCAGAGAAACGGGAGGTGATACAGATTCATTACTTTGAGGTGAATCTGAGGGAAGCATAGAACTGCATGGGCAAGAATCTAGTCAATCTTTCAGCAAACTCCTTCAGGATTGAGAAGGTATCCTACTTGACTAAGGAAAGAACACTGGCAGAGGTCATACAAAGGACTGGCTAATAGACATCAAGGGTCTTTTTCTACCACATGAGTTAAAGAGGAAAATGTGCAACAGAGGTGCTAAGACATGACTGGGTCCTCCATATAGTGAATATCATCATTCTTGCAAAAGAGGCAAACGGGGGGGGGGTGCAAGTGGGGTAAATGTTGGGGAAGATATGGCAGGTCACAGCACACTGGTTCATGCAGTAAATTTGTTTAATTTCTAATTTTCTTTTACAAATAGCAAAAGGCTGTCTGTTAAGTGTTAGTAATTATTTTATACTCTGGGTCAAAAAAAAAGAATACAAAAACTTGGTAGAGAAAACCACTTTATAAAGCAAAGCTTTCGGGCAGAACCCTTCTTCAATACTAAAACATAGCATCAAACATTTCACACTTTAAATACAGGTCATCAGTCACATGATCAGCAGCCAAAAGAAATCATGTGACCACAAAAAACAAAATAAAATACAAAATATAAAACACAAAATGTAAACATATTATAAAACTTTAGAGCATAAGAGTCTATCCTATATAACATACATATTTCATGAACAATTACATCACAATTTGGTATTTTGTAGTTTAACTAGTATCAATTTAAGGCTAACCATACTGTTCAAACCTGGTGGTGAATCAGCAGCAAGTCTCAATATCCATTCATATTCCTTAGTCTCTAAATGGTTATTGATATCACCATCCCTTAATGTAGGATATACAATATCAATCACCCTAAACCTAAATTTATGTTCATTACCAAAAATAGATATATGTTTATATAAGGCATTCTTATCATAGCATCTCCTAATCTCCGATTTATGTTCAGTACGCTCCTTCAATTTACGGGTAGTCTTACCCACGTAAAACGAAGGACAGGAGACACATGTAGCCACATAGACCACAGAAGATGTAATACAAGTGGCTGATACTTTAAACTTAAAACATTACCATGAGTGGGATGTATAAAGTATCACTATCATTACTAATAATATCAGCACAACACATACAATTAAAGCACTTAAAAGTGCCATAGTTCACTGAAAAGGGTACATGCATAGATCTACTAAAATCCTTGTAACATAACATGCTCTTAAGTGTCTTCATATTTCTATATGCAAAGCGTGGTTTATCACCCAAGATAGCCTTCAACTCATCAGAGGCCATAAGAATGGCCCAATTATTAAATATAATTTGTTTGATAGAACCTGACTTTACATTAAATGAAGTAACATATCTAATGGCTGTCTCAGATTTATTCCTTACATAGTCATTACTTGTACCAGCCAAACCTTCTAAAAATGTCGGTTTCAGGCATGTCTCTCTATCTGTCATCACATTATGTTTCAAACCAGATAGAAGATGCTCATCATATCCACTAGATATAAAATCTTTTATCATATCCTCCAATTGCCAGGAGAAAACAGTGTCATCAGTGTTTAACCTGCTTACTCTACTAAACTGAGACTTAACAATGCCTTTAAATATATGCGGTGCATGCATGCTACCAAAATGGGTGTATCTACCAGAATAAACATCTTTCCTATGTAAACTAGTATGTAGAACACCTTCATGCATCTGTAACCTAACATCTAAAAAAACTATAGTGTTAGCAGATGTTTCCATTTTAAATTTTAAAAAACTCGTAGTTGAATTCAAAAAAGTCAAAAATTCATTTAACTCATCCAATGTACCACCCCATATCATAAAGCAATCATCCACAAAATGTTGGAAAAAGCAAATTTTATCAACAAAAGGATTACTTTCATTATATATATGATTCTTTTCCCATTGGTAAAGGACCAAGTTGGCATATGTGTTGGCTACCGAGGTACCCATAGCTACCCCAGTAAGCTGAAGGAACAGAGTGTCATTAAACAGAAACATATTATTTTTTAATATTACATCCATAAGACAGCAAATATTTTCTATGTGTCTGATATTTGGACTAGGTTGTGAGACTAAAAATTCTCTCAACAATTCAAGCCCAATGTCATTTGGAATGACAGTAAAGAGGGAAGTAATATCTAGTGTTACAAAATAATATTTACACTTATCTAATGCATCATTAATACTATTATACCATAACTGCAGCTTACACAATAAGTCTGATGTATCCCGTAAAATAGTATCACAATGAGGCAAGTAAGGTTGCAACTGTCTTTGTAAATATAAAGAAATTGGTTCGGTTATCCAACCGCCACCTGACACAATAGGTCTCATTGGTGGATTCACCATAGATTTATGAATTTTAGGGATACCGTATAGATGTGGAATGACAGGGCATGGAACAGTGAAATAATGAAACAGATCTAGACTAATGTCACCATTCAGCTGTAATTCATAAATAACCATATTCACATAGGTAATACACTTTCTAACCTCTAAGGTTGTAATAGTCTTAAATGCTGTGTTGTCTTCAAGTAATACAGACACTGCTGACATATAATCATTTCGGTCCATCAAAACAACCACACCACCCTTGTCTGCTTGCTTAATAATAACATCATCACATAATTGTAAACTCTTTAGCGCTTTATATTCATTGAAAGTCAAATTATAAGTCCTTTTCTTCACATTATTAGAGTATAAAGTTCTAATTTGGGATTCACAAATGTCATGAAATGCCTTCACGATAGGTACACTAACTGGTACAAAAGTACTACATCGTTTACACTGCCCTACGACAGTAGCAGAGTCACCAAACAAAAGTCTCAGGTTAACATTTCTAGAAAATAATTTCAAGTCTGTGAGCGCAGACACCAAACTGTCACTGCTAGTAGGTATATAATTAAGCCCTTTACACAGAAAAGTATAATGGGCTTCCTGTAGAATAAACTTAGAGAGATTCAACGTACCATTTGTTATTTGTGGCTTATTTTGTTCAGCCCTAAAGGGCTCTCACTCTTTCGTTTACTTGAATTTATCGCCTGCCCCATTGGCAATCCTCTCTGTTTCGGAGACCTCTCCATAACGGACTCAGGATGTTCTAGGTGAAAGCGCTTATGCGCTATATTAATAGTAAGCTGTTGAGACTTCTTCCCAATAGCAGCTACGGCATTGTCATTGCCATCTTGTTTCTGTTTCACTTCAGAATGCGTGCTAGCGCATGCTGCAAGAGGAGATGATATCACTTGGACAGGTTCATCCTGTACTATCGGTGGGGGCGCCACTTCCATAACCAGCTTTAATGGAGCTTTCAAAGCTGGTGTTATCTCATGAAAATCATCTAAAGTATCCAAAGCCTCTCTTTGAAAAACTTTTTTATGGTTAGCATAAGGAATATGGTCTGTTTTCGGCCAAGAAAAGATATTACCTCTTTGAAAATCACTGATGTCGTGTGTTAGCTTCCGTTTCTTGGTCGCTTCCATACGACAATCAAATGCCTGCAATCTATCAAGCATTTGTTGATAACTATCAACCATAGTAGGAAAAACAGGCATTTCCACTATATTGTTTTCTAAGGCAAGGATTTCTTTTCTGTAATCCTCCTCTATAGTGAGAAAAAAGTCATTCATCAAACACATGTAGTCCAAGCTCAGCTTAATGTTAAGCTGCTGCCATTTTTTCAACAGTTCTGGGTAAGTGTTGCCATAATAAAGAGGTAATATCTTTTCTTGGCCGAAAACAGACCATATTCCTTATGCTAACCATAAAAAAGTTTTTCAAAGAGAGGCTTTGGATACTTTAGATGATTTTCATGAGATAACACCAGCTTTGAAAGCTCCATTAAAGCTGGTTATGGAAGTGGCGCCCCCGCCGATAGTACAGGATGAACCTGTCCAAGTGACATCATCTCCTCTTGCAGCATGCGCTAGCACGCATTCTGAAGTGAAACAGAAACAAGATGGCAATGACAAAGCCGTAGCTGCTATTGGGAAGAAGTCTCAACAGCTTACTATTAATATAGCGCATAAGCGCTTTCACCTAGAACATCCTGAGTCTGTTATGGAGAGGTCTCCGAAACAGAGACGATTGCCAATGGTGCAGGCGATAAATTCAAGTAAACGAAAGAGTGAGAGCCCTTCAGGGCTGAACAAAATAAGCCGCAAATAACAAATGGTACGTTGAATCTCTCTAAGTTTATTCTACAGGAAGCCCATTATACTTTTCTGTGTAAAGGGCTTAACTATATACCTACTAGCAGTGACAGTTTGGTGTCTGCGCTCACAGACTTGAAATTATTTTCTAGAAATGTTAACCTGAGACTTTTGTTTGGTGACTCTGCTACTGTCGTAGGGCAGTGTAAACGATGTAGTACTTTTGTACCAGTTAGTGTACCTATCGTGAAGGCATTTCATGACATTTGTGAATCCCAAATTAGAACTTTATACTCTAATAATGTGAAGAAAAGGACTTATAATTTGACTTTCAATAAATATAAAGTGCTAAAGAGTTTACAATTATGTGATGATGTTATTATTAAGCAAGCAGACAAGGGTGGTGTGGTTGTTTTGATGGACCGAAATGATTATATGTCAGCAGTGTCTGTATTACTTGAAGACAGCACAGCATTTAAGACTATTACAACCTTAGAGGTTAGAAAGTGTATTACCTATGTGAATATGGTTATTTATGAATTACAGCTGAATGGTGACATTAGTCTAGATCTGTTTCATTATTTCACTGTTCCATGCCCTGTCATTCCACATCTATACGGTATCCCTAAAATTCATAAATCTATGGTGAATCCACCAATGAGACCTATTGTGTCAGGTGGCGGTTGGATAACCGAACCAATTTCTTTATATTTACAAAGACAGTTGCAACCTTACTTGCCTCATTGTGATACTATTTTACGGGATACATCAGACTTATTGTGTAAGCTACAGTTATGGCACAATAGTATTAATGATGCATTAGATAAGTGTAAATATTATTTTGTAACACTAGATATTACTTCCCTCTTTACTGTCATTCCAAATGACATTGGGCTTGAATTGTTGAGAGAATTTTTAGTCTCACAACCTAGTCCAAATATCAGACACATAGAAAATATTTGCTGTCTTATGGATGTAATATTGAAAAATAATATATTTCTGTTTAATGACACTCTGTTCCTTCAGCTTACTGGGGTAGCTATGGGTACCTCGGTAGCCAACACATATGCCAACTTGGTCCTTTACCAATGGGAAAAGAATCATATATATAATGAAAGTAATCCTTTAGTTGATAAAATTTGCTTTTTCCAATGTTTTGTGGATGATTGCTTTATGATATGGGGTGGTACATTGGATGAGTTAAATGAATTTTTGACTTTTTTGAATTCAACTACGAGTTTTTTAAAATTTAAAATCGAAACATCTGCTAACACTATAGTTTTTTTAGATGTTAGGTTACAGATGCATGAAGGTGTTCTACATACTAGTTTACATAGGAAAGATGTTTATTCTGGTAGATACACCCATTTTGGTAGCATGCATGCACCGCATATATTTAAAGGCATTGTTAAGTCTCAGTTTAGTAGAGTAAGCAAGTTAAACACTGATGACACTGTTTTCTCCTGGCAATTGGAGGATATGATAAAAGATTTTATATCTAGTGGATATGATGAGCATCTTCTATCTGGTTTGAAACATAATGTGATGACAGATAGAGAGACATGCCTGAAACCGACATTTTTAGAAAGTTTGGCTGGTACAAGTAATGACTATGTAAGGAATAAATCTGAGACAGCCATTAGATATGTTACTTCATTTAATGTAAAGTCAGGTTCTATCAAACAAATTATATTTAATAATTGGGCCATTCTTATGGCCTCTGATGAGTTGAAGGCTATCTTGGGTGATAAACCACGCTTTGCATATAGAAATATGAAGACACTTAAGAGCATGTTATGTTACAAGGATTTTAGTAGATCTATGCATGTACCCTTTTCAGTGAACTATGGCACTTTTAAGTGTTTTAATTGTATGTGTTGTGCTGATATTATTAGTAATGATAGTGATACTTTTATACATCCCACTCATGGTAATGTTTTTAAGTTTAAAGTATCAGCCACTTGTATTACATCTTCTGTGGTCTATGTGGCTACATGTGTCTCCTGTCCTTCGTTTTACGTGGGTAAGACTACCCATAAATTGAAGGAGCGTATTACTGAACATAAATTGGAGATTAGGAGATGCTATGATAAGAATGCCTTATATAAACATATATCTATTTTTGGTAATGAACATAAATTTAGGTTTAGGGTGATTGATATTGTATATCCTACATTAAGGGGTGGTGATATCAATAACCATTTAGAGACTAAGGAATATGAATGGATATTGAGACTTGCTGCTGATTCACCACCAGGTTTGAACAGTATGGTTAGCCTTAAACCGATACTAGTTAAACTACAAAATACCAAATTGTGATGTAATTGTTCATAAAATATGTATGTTATATAGGATAGACTCTTATGCTCTAAAGTTTTATAATATGTTTACATTTTGTGTTTTATATTTTGTATTTTATTTTGTTTTTTGTGGTCACATGATTTCTTTTGGCTGCTGATCATGTGACTGATGACCTGTATTTAAAGTGTGAAATGTTTGATGCTATGTTTTAGTATTGAAGAAGGGTTCTGCCCGAAAGCTTTGCTTTATAAAGTGGTTTTCTCTACCAAGTTTTTGTGTTATATCAGTTTTGCAGCTTGTTTTTTCTTGTCAAAAAAAAAAGAACCCAGTTATGAACTGGGGAAAGACCATAATGGTTAGATGCGATGAAAGTAAAGATAAAGATAACCCGAAGAGAAATCTGACCAAAATAACAGCACAGCTGTCAGCACTGATTAATCAGAGAGAATAAATTAACAAAACTTGACGTGTTGCTGTTACACTGGGGGAAGGGGGCAATGAATTGTGTTGTTTAACAACAAAGGATCTGTGCTTCCTAACACTGAATGATGCAGTTTCATAAATATCAACCTTTGAACATTAAAATATAGCAAAGCTTTTTTTAAAAAAAATCATACAATGGTGTCATATGGAGAAGCAAACAAATTTAAAATGTTTGTCATCACTCGTAACAGCAATAAAGTATGTTGTATTTGTTCTTAGATTTAGCTTTGCAATCATTTAACTAAGCATGTAGAATATTCCTTATCCCAAACTGCAGACTTAGTTACTTATCTTGTTGTCATCAAGGCAGAACTTGAAAGAGGTCAACAGCCAGTGACTGGAGAGCAGACCTGAACCCTAAACCATATCACTGGGAGGCAGAGATTCTATCCACTGAGTCATCAACCCGTTTTGGCTGTTCTTCAATACTGCTCAAAGCCAGCCTAGACCAACATGCCAGTGTATTCTATCAGACTTAAAACAAAACAGCTATTTCTTCTTTGTGATATATCTTGATAGTTTATTTACATTTTGCCTCAGATTGTAAACACACCTTTCAGGGAAACACTAAATGAAGAACTAATTACCCTGAAGGAAGAATTCACAGTAATTTTATGAAATCACCTTCCAAGAAAGAGCTGAACACATTCCAGCTGTGAGCTCATGAGAGACCTACATATGAAAAGAGGCTTAAAATATCTCCTATATAAATAAGAAAAACACTAAAGCTATGTATGGATTTAATTTGTGTGACTAACTCTAGCAGATTTCACTGCTTTAACTGATGACATAAACTAAAAACATATCTTCAAAGAATTTATGATAGCTCCATTTCCAGTCCACTGGAAATGTTTATTGACCATTTCTCCTAAAGTTTGAATTATTGTCTGCAGATTTATCTTCAGATTTGAAAATGAATATATGTGCAACACTCATTCTTGCTTTACAGCTCCAACAAATTATGTTGATGATATGTAAAAAAGGAAGAACTTCCAAACGTGCATCTGTTGGGTTGTTTGTTTATGATAACTTGTTGCAGTTAAACTCTTTTTTCTAGAGGCTCCTTTAGCTGTTTAAAACTTTCATTTAAAGGCTTACTGCTGCTTTTCACCCGTGAGTAACATTTCTGCAGTTTGTTTTAAGTAGTGGGGATATTTGTAGCATTTCCATTTTCAGGCTTGTATTTGGGCCTAGTGTTTGTGGAGGCTGTGTGTCTGAGCACATAATTCAGGGACATCTTGTTTTAGCCAAAGCCATCAGGCATTTCAGTGAGAGAGAATTGTTTGAGGTCATTGGCTGACTGAGGTCTCCTGGACTACAGCTTAGACTAAGCACCTCATTGGTTCTTTTGAGATTTCTTTCTTAAAAGCTGTCTCAGGTTTCAACTTTCTGTTACCTAAGAAGCTCAGTTGTGAGTGTTCTGCCATTTTACACTGAGCTAATTGAAGGAAGGACACTCAGCAAACTTGAAGCTATAATATATAATATTAAGTATCCTGTTTTTTATTTATTTTGTTCTTTATTTCTTTGTTATTTATAGCACTTTGTGTACTGTGTATTTTTCTAGCTAGTTTCACTGTGTGTGAGGTATTAACTGGAAATTGTCCACTTTTATTAAGCATCTGTTGGGTTGTTTGTTTATGATAACTTGTTGCAGTTAAACTCTTTTTTCTAGAGGCTCCTTTAGCTGTTTAAAACTTTCATTTAAAGGGTCACTGCTGCTTTTCAGCTGTGAGTAACATTTCTGCAGTTTGTTTCCCATCCTCCCTCCATGTTGGTATAGTGTTTTTATAGTTGGTGGCTTTGCAGTTGCCCGCCCCTAGTGTAAATTTGATCTGGGACCCTCCTCACAGTCTAGTGTCATTACCTCATTCTACCCAGTACAGGGAGAGCATTTGAGAAGGCCAATTAGCTTAGTTTCTGCTACTCCTTTCTCTCTTTCCACTTAAAAAAAAAAAAAAAAAAAATTATCTGCTTTTACTGTATTTGTGTTTTTTCCTACTTTATTTTGCTTTTGCGTCATCTTAAAAGTACTCAATTGTATTTATTACTGCTTGGTGTAACTCATTCTAAGCCTTTTAGTTTAAGCACCTGGGCTTCAGACCAGTTGTTTTACATTAAGAAGGTTTGTGGTCTGCACTGTAGTGGCAGAACAGGTAGCTTACATCCTTCTAAGTTGGGAACTGCTGATTGAGGGCTCAATGTCTGTTATTCTAAAAGTGTATTAATTCTGCTTTAAGCACTTGGGCTTGAGGCCAGTTATTTTACATTAAGAGGGTTCGTGTTCTGCACTCTTGTGGGAGGAGAGGCTGGACTCTGTCCTTCTTAGCTGGGAATTTCTGGTTAAAGGCTTATAGTGCCTGCATATTTGAACTGCTTCTTACTGAAATTGGTACACCTTGTTTGCTGTAGCATAGGCTGGATCCAGGCCTGCTGAATCTATCTTTGTTTGTATAACTTGAGCACTAATCCAGGCATTCTTTAAAGTATTCAGTTGTATTTATTACTGCTTGGTAATAACTTGATTAAAGTGTAGCCATCATTTCTAAGTCTTTTGGATTAAGCACTTGGGCTTCAGACCAGTTGTTTTACATTAGGAAGGTTTGTGGCCTGCACTGTGGTGGCAGGACAGGTAGCTTACATCCTTCTAAGTTGGGAACTGCTGATTGAGGGCTCTGTGTCTGTTATTCTAAAAGTGTATTAGTTCTGGTTTAAGCACTTGGGCTTCAGGCCAGTTATTTTACATTAAGAAGGATCACGGTCTGCACTCTTGTGGGAGGAGAGGCTGGACTCTGCCCTTCTAAGCTGGGAATTTCTGGTTAAAGGCTTATAGTGCCTGCATATTCTAACTGTTTCTTACTGAAATTGGTACACCTTGTTTGCTGTAGCATAGACTAGATCCAGGCCTGCTGAATCTAGCTTTGTTTGTATGCTTGTTGTTTGTTTATTTCCCTGCAACGCTAATTCCACCTAAAACACGGCCTTTTAGCACTTCTGTGGATCCCTAGTGATATCTGCATTGCTTACTGTACTTATTTCCTTGTTTCACTTGAAAGAAAGTTACTGTTTGTCATTTTTGCATTTAAGTTACCTGTAACACATTGCATTTAAGTTACCTGGCACTTGCTCACTAAAGCAATTATATAAGTCAGCACAAAAAAATTAAAAGCACTACACCCTCGTAACTCCCCTTGAGTATCTTGTTCCCCATTGGCCCTTTTTTCAATTATAAAGGAATTCCCAATACTATTCTAGCATGTCCAAAGGTCAGTTGTCAATCTCCTCTCCGGTCCAGCTGGTGAATCTGGGAATCCTGAGGCAATGTTACACGTGCCTCATGTACACAAACAACCCTCTCCTCCTCCCAACAAATTCCAACACATGTGAGAGATGCAACCATATAGCCAAACTGGAGGCTAAGCTCTCTCAACTCAGTACTGGCGTAACCAGTCAGGAGGAGAAGGAAACCACACTCACTACAATTCCAGTCTCACATAGACCTACTATGACAGCAAACCAAACACATAAACACACAAAAACATACTCGGAGGCTCTAAATAAAAATCTGCCTAAGCAGCAGAGACCTCCAAAGCAGACACCCAAGCAACCGCTACCCCAAAACAAAACATGTGCAACACATAGCTCACAAAGCCAGTGTGCCGAACAGTCACAGCCCTTAAGGCTAAACAACACACCTGATACACTTGTAATAGGTGACTCTATCGTCAGGCACACTGACGTCCCGCTCACCTGGCTGAACAAGGAGAAGGTCACAGTGAGCTGCCTGTCGGGCGCTAGGATCTGCCACATAACACAAGCACTCAGGTCACTCCAAGGCAAGTACAAATATGACTCAGTCATTGTCCATGCTGGTGTGAATGACCTGAGATGTACCTCCCTGGACTACATGAAAAGAGACATAGAGGAGCTCTCTGAGCATGTAGCCCAGGCCAGTATGACCCTGACCTTGAGTAGCATCTTACCCTCACCAAGAATGATGCCACAATATGAAGACAAGATGATCAATTTCAACAATTGGCTTAAGTATTGGTGTCATTCAAAGGGGATCCAATGCCTGTCATCCTGGGATGACATGCTCGACAAGCCACGATGCTTCACTAGGGACGGCTTGCACCTGTCACCCCTGGGCTTTTGGATATTGGCAAAGGCTCTTGCTACCCCTATAGTGCCTTTTTTAGGCAAGGCTAAAAAGACAAACCCACCTCCATAGGTATCACAAAGGATAAGAAACTAAGAGTAATGCTACTCAACGCCAGAAGTCTAAACCTCAAGATGCAAGCACTCGAAACTCTTCTTAGCATGGAGAACATCGATATCTGTGCAGTAACAGAAACCTGGTTCAAGGCTCCCGAGAGCACCCCAGCACTACCAGGTTACACCTCATACCATGCTTTTCGGCCCCCAAACTTGAACCGAACCACAAAAGGAGGGGGAGTATCAATATTCATCAAAGATACCCACACTTCCAGGTTGGTGGCACAGCACTAAGCATCAGAGACTATCCATGTGCAACTAACAGTGGGTACAACTGCCTTCCAGTTTATAGACTGCTACAGACCACCCTCCCAAACACAGGAACCCCACTCGGCCTTCCTGAGAATACTGGAAAATATGAAGGTCTCTCCAAACACCATTATATTGGGCGACTTCAACTACCCAAACATAGACTGGTAGCATTACTCTAGCTCCAACACCCTAGCCCAAAGGTTCCTAGAATTTATAAACTCAAATGCCATGGAACAACTTGTTACCACTCCCACAAGAGGGGAAAACATACTGGACCTGATCATCACCAACATGGGGACACTATGCTCCAGACCAGAAGTGTATCCCTCACTGGTAAGATCAGACCATAAACTAATCTCACTGGATATTCACATCCCGACCCCACCCCCTGCCCAGAAAACCACAGTGAAAAACTTCTCTAAAGCAAATTTCACACGCCTCAAAACCGAGGTGGAATCCTTCAAAGCCCCCGGGACTGTGGAAAATTTGGCCCAGACCGCAGACTCCTTTATAAATGCATTCTATGAACACCTTCAGGAATGCATGGATCATGCAATCCCAAATAAAACCAAGACCCAATCCTCCAAAGGCAGACGTCCTGTCTGGTGGACCCCAGCCATAAACAAACTATACAATAGAAGGAGGAAGCTACTACATGATAGAGCAAAATCCCAAAAAGGGAAGGCATCTCTGATCAGTATTAGCAAAAAACTACGGGCACTCATAAAATCGTCTAAGGCCAGCTTCGAGAGAAAAATTGCACAGGACACTAAGGATAATCACAAGGCTTTCTTTAGTTATGTTAGGAACCTGGGTGGGAATTCCCAGATATGCTCAGAATTAGTCCAAAATGACAAAAATACACCGAACCCACAGACATTGCCAACATCCTAGCTGACAGGTTCAGTGCAAACTCCCCCCCCCCCCACCAAAAGGGCAAATATCTATCCCAACAGTGTGCTGCTCCCCTGACATCTCAGATGCTCAGGTAAGAGCCGCCCTCTCCAAAGCAAAAAAACACAGCATCAATGGGACCAGACGGTGTCCTGGGCTGCGTCCTACATGAACTCCAAGAAGAGCTAAACCCAAACATAAAACTACTGTTCAATCTCAGCCTTACTACAGGATATGTACCCAAAGAGTGGCGTACAGCAACAGTGGTCCCTCTCCACAAAGGTGGTGCCTCAACGGATCCTGGAAACTATCGCCCCATAAGCCTGACTAGCTTGGTCTGCAAAGCTATGGAAAGGATCATCATGGACCTCATAAATAAAGATATTGGGGACTTACAGACACTGAATCCTACCCAGTTTGGCTTTGTTAAGGGCAGATCCTGCCTCTTAAACCTGGTCGATTTCTTTGAAACAGTCACCAAGGCCATTGATGAGGGGAAGGTGGTCCACACAGCCTACCTGGACCTCTCAAAAGCCTTCGATACAATACCCCACTCGGGCATTATAGATAAGCTCACCAGCTTAAATATAAACCCATTTATCACTAGATGGGTTGCAAACTGGCTCAAGGACAGAACCCACATGGTTAGAATTGCTGGAGCCATGTCAGACTCCAAACCAGTTACAAGTGGCATCCCACAAGGCTCAGTCCTGGGACCTCTCTTGTTCGGTATATATTTCTCGGCGGTATAGGCCAACACGGAAGGACTGTGGCTGACCAAGTTCACAGATGACTGCAAACTGGGCGCCATAATCGACTCTCCAGCCGACACAAGCATCCTCCAAAAGGGCCTCATAGAAACAGACAACTGATGCCAGAGCCATGGCCTCAAGCTAAACGCCAAAAAGTGTATAGTCATCCCCTTTGGCAAAAACAAAGTGCCCACAAATTACCACATAGGTGATAATCCATTAAGTACAGAAGAAGTCATTAGGGACCTGGGGACCCAGGTTGATAGCAATCTCTCATTTGACAACCACGTGTCAAAGTGGTTAGAAAAACATTTTATATAGCCCACCTAATCATGAAGGGATTCACATCTAGATCAGGGGAGGTCATCGTGCCTCTTTACTCATCCCTCATCAGGCCCATAATTGAGTACAATGCCCCTTTTGGGATGTACCTTACCAGACACCTGCAGCAACTGGAAAGACCCCAAAAGTACCTTACCAAGAGGATCAAAGGGCTCAAACAGATGCCATATGCTGCCCGGTTAAAGAAACTTCAGCTCTACTCAGTGGCATACCGCCTGCTCAGAGGCGATCTGTGCCTGACGTATAAAGCCATGTCCAACCCAGAATTAATGGACATGCTGCACCTCAGAAAATCCAACCTCAGCACTGAAATAAATAGGACATGCTGGAGGGACAGATTCATAACCCAGAGGCTCCCTTTACTCTGGAATAAAATCCCAGTCCAGGTTAGGCAGATTGACTCTCTTAAAGAGTTATCTTGATGAGTAGATGGGAGATCGTAGGTTTACCCCGGCTATCACTTCTGTGTCACTGTTAGACAGAGACACAGTATACTAACCTCAAAAAAGGGCATAGCAAAATTAATTTAAAATGGGTGGCGAAAGCCAAACACACTCTGGCTAGGCTTATAAATGCCCTAGGGCAGATAGCCTAGTATGAACCTATGAACCTATGAACCTATGCATTTGTTATTTCCAAAACGTGTTTGTAGTTTGAGGTGGAAATCTTTAGTATTCAGCCATCTTAAAAATATCCTCATGTTGCACCTCATTTAGCTGCTATCTTTATTTGTAGTAACAACTGAGAGGTAAAAGGACACGCAGAAAAAAACAAAGAGTCTACAATAAACAGAAAGACCCCAGATAAACCATTGTCTTCATTGCATAATACCTTGGGATCATTGGCAGATATTCCATAAGCTTCTTTCAAAGCAGGTTTAAGGTGTGACACTGAATACTCTAGTATATCTGTGGTCTTTCTGTTTCTAGAAGTATCTGTATTTCTATGCAGCATACTGTAAGCTGTTATTTCTTCCTGTTTTGCATCTGTTTTCAATTATTAGAGACCTACAGGAACACAATTTGCAATGTAACAAGTTACATTTGTTTATAGTAAATTTCACTATGAGTTACAATGCGCATTTGTTGTAACAGTATTGCACTTGAAGATCATGTTTTTATTGTAAATATGTCATAGCTGAAAAATAAAAATTAGTTCACTTGACTTACATGCTCTGTAAAATGAAATAAAAGT
>NC_056733.1:1141242763-1141362763 GCF_019279795.1 Protopterus annectens | reverse complement strand
CCAGATCATACAGAAATTTTAAGAGAAGCAGATCAAAAATATGACGTAAAAATGTACATATTTTGTGACAATCCTATGACTGGAATTTGTCCTAAAGGGATGGAATGGGGGATTGTTTGTCGGAGTGCTCATAGCTGGCAGGCTATATGGATGATACAAAATAAAAAATAAAAAATGCTGCTCAGGGTGATAAAGTAAAATTAACAGAAATATGTTAACGCTAATATGGGTATGCATTTAGATTAAATGAAAAAACTCTGTACTTATATTCAGTGCAAGGCACTGTGAGAATTATGCAAATTCCTTTTGAAGAGTGATAGCATCCA
Source organism: Protopterus annectens (assembly GCF_019279795.1). Lineage (NCBI taxonomy): Eukaryota > Metazoa > Chordata > Ceratodontiformes > Protopteridae > Protopterus > Protopterus annectens. The sequence continues at coordinate 1,141,362,437 of NC_056733.1, read as the reverse complement.
CAGATAACAGCAGAATGTCTCTGGTACGTTAATATTACCCAGATGCTGCTGAAGGCATTATGTAGCCGACTTTTCAATTCCTTAGTCTTTTTCCTGTTTCTGATCTGATGACATACAGCCTTGAGCCCCTTTTAGTTTCCCTACATGCAGAAACATTCCTCTCCATACCTCATCTCTAGTTTGCCCCTACCTACTTGCTTCCAGTGATCTGATGACCCCAAATAATGCACATTTCCTTCCTTTCTTCCTTGGCGAATATTGGTAAAGTTTAGGATTGTTAATAAATGTGAAAATGACCATTTGTGCATATGCCCTAATCCATAAAAGCAGCAAATGTGAAAAATATACTTTCTGAACTCATTCAGGGAAAGAATAGAAAACCACCTGCAGGTATCACAATAATACTAAATAATCTAAAATGCCTTACATTTGTTATATGGCATCAACATACTGTAGTTTCTAACCAGAATGATCTGCTGAAAATAATAACGATTTGTATTATTGGAAATGTGGGACACAGTCTTCTTAGCCCATTAAGGATTACTTATGAGCTGTTAATAAACTCTCTTTTGACTCATTGTTTTCTGAAAGAAGAATATCAAAATCAGGTGCGTTGAAACCCCTAAAAATAAAAAAAATATATATATATATTTTGAGAGTGTTATGCCTCCCTTACTACCTTAAGTTATATATACACTACCTCCACAATTGCATCATGATGGAGAAAAGTGGTAAAACCTTGAAAAACATACCACAAGCTGACACAATATAACACATTGTGATGAAATACACCAATCCAATTAAATTTATGAACTGAAGCTTCTCATCTACCAATGCAGCAATGACTTGAGGTAAGCCTGCTGTTAATATGCTTATAAAATGCATGTTAAAATGATCAAATGTGCTTTCATAGTGGGGAGTAGACTGGCCCAACTGGTTATGTTTCAACTTCTTTTGAATAAGTCATTTACTGAAAAAAAATATTACGTATAGATAAGTCAGTTCTGGTAACATGCAGACAAGACTGGTTTGAAACAGAAACCAGCAACATGCTTTTGTTTACCATTTCTTGGGGGCAATGTGAAATGTGAATGACATTGTTAGGTCTAAAGACCAGGCCATATCATATTCATCTCTCTAGAAGTGCATATGTTTGAGACAACAAGACAGATAAAAATAGTGGCATGATAATATGAAACTGTATAAGCAGTATTTTCAGAAAAAAGCTGGTAAGATCTGGAAAGAACTGTAGCAGGAACCCACCTTTAAGAACTGAAGTTCAGAAACTCTTTTATATTGTCACTGCTTTTGAAATGTTAGTGAAGCTGATCTGGTTTTGTATATTCATTTTAGACCAGAGACATGTCATCTCTTTTATAGAGCATCACTTAAATTACAGTACTCTTTTAGCTTAGAGGTAGGTACTGCCTTGATTTTATTAATGACACTCTGTTTAGTTTCTTATTATACATATATACAGATTCTATTGGTGCCATAAACAAACTGAAATTCAAACTGAAATATAATACCGTGTAGAGTGACTTTTGTCTTGAGAGGCCATTTTGGTTTTGTTGGTAAACTACACTTTCATGTCCAGCTTTCCAGACCTCATCTTTGAGTAGTGACAATAAATCAGCTGTTAGTGACCAAGTCAGAAGGGCACCAATAAAATGTAGGTACTTCCATTAGAACAGAGAAGCTTTGTTTTCAATAGTACGAAAGTCTAGTACACAAGAAATGTTAGCCACTTGAACATTTATGAAAACTACTTACAAAAATTAAACCAAATGCATTTATTTCTGAAAAAATACAAGTGCATTTTAGAAATTACGAAAGAAACATTGCATTCTTTAGACTTAAAAGACAAACAGCTGTCCATGAGAGGCTGCAGACCTGTACATGCAAATCCTAAAATGATTCCTTCTTTCATTTTGCTACAAATGCATGTTTCTATTAAGCTTGGGTAATTGTGATTTACATAGAGATGTATGCATACCTCTTAACCTCTCAGAGCAAGAAATCTGGAAAAAGACAGAAATAATGGGAAGATAAAGGTCCAAACATAGGCACAGATTTTAAATATTGCTCCTATAAACTTAAAATGTTGCTAGAGTAACAGGTTTTGCATTATTATATATTTTAGAAGGTCTGATACTTGAATGTCTGTCATTGTTAAGTATTATTTATTGACTTCAGCCATCAATGATTTGCCCAAAAAACACACATTTTATGGAGACAGAACAAAAAATACGATGCAAAAATCTGGACATACTGCAAAAAATCTGCACAGTTGAGAGATATGGATGTATGTCAAGTTATTAATCACATATATCCATCTTTTGCTTTCGCAGCCCTTACAATCAACATATATTCATTCCATGGTGTATTTTATTATTACAGGTTCAAGCAGTATTTTATCATTTATATTTTCCTAGTCACATAAAGGGTGGATGTTGTATTGTTAATTCAGCTTTGTACATTTATAATACATTTTTTTTCCATAAGTGTGTGTGTGTGTGTGTGTGTGTGTGTGTGTGTGTGTGTGTGTGTGTGTGTGTGTGTGTGTGTATGTATATGTTCCACAGTACTAACCTTTAGTTATTTGACATTTCTAACACCTCTGTGCAGTTTTTGAATAGTATTACATATCTACCATATTAGTCCACTTTCTGAGTTGAGCCAGCTTGAATTTTCAGCTGTGGTGTGCTTATGTATGGAATCCCTTGTACCCTTCAGCCTAGAAACAGTTCTATTAGTTCATCCTTCATTTATTTTCCAATATGTGTAGTGACCTATTTAGAGCAACATGCTTTTGTTTACCATTTCTTGGGGGCAATGTGAAATGTGAATGACATTGTTAGGTTTAAAGACCAGGCCATATCATATTCATCTTTCTAGAAGTGCATATGTTTGAGACAACAAGGCAGATAAAAAGAGTGGCACGATAATATGAAACTGTATAAGCAGTATTTTCAGAAAAAAGTTGGTAAGATCTGGAAAGAACTGTAGCAGGAACCCACCTTTAAGAATTGAAGTTCAGAAACTCTTTTATATTGTTACTGCTTTTGAAATGTTAGTGAAGCTGATCTGGTTTTGTATATTCATTTTAGACCGGAGACATGTCATCTCTTTTATAGAGCATCACTTAAATTACAGTACTCTTTTAGCTTAGAGGTAGGTACTGTCTTGATTTTATTAATGACATTCTGTTTAGTTTCTTATTATACATACATACAGATTCTATTGGTGCCATAAACAAACTGAAATTCAAACTGAAATATAATACCGTGTAGAGTGACTTTTGTCTTGAGAGGCCATTTTGGTTTTGTTGATAAACTACACTTTCATGTCCAGCTTTCCAGACCTCATCTTTGAGTAGTGAGCAATAAATCAGCTGTTAGTGACCAAGTCAGAAGGGCACCAATAAAATGTAAGTACTTCCATTAGAACAGAGAAGCTTTGTTTTCAATAGTACAAAAGTCTAGTACATAACAAATGTTAGCCACTTGAACATTTATGAAAACTACTTACAAACATTAAACCAAATGCATTTATTTCTGAGAAAATACAAGTGCATTTTAGAAAATACGAAAGAAACATTGCATTCTTTAGACTTAAAAGACAAACAACTGTCCATGAGAGGCTGCAGACCTGTACATGCAAATCCTAAAATGTATTCCTTCTTTCATTTTGCTACAAATGCATGTTTCTATTAAGCTCAGTTAATTGTGATTCACATAGAGATGTATGCATACCTCTTAACCTCTCAGAGCAAGAAATCTGGAAAAAGCCAGAAATAATGGGAAGATAAAGGTCCAAACATAGGCACAGATTTTAAATATTGCTCCTATAAACTTAAAATGTTGCTAGAGTAACAGGTTTTGCATTATTATATATTTTAGAAGGTCTGATACTTGAACGTCTGTCATTGTTAAGTATTATTTATTGACTTCAGCCATCAATGATTTGCCCAAAAACCACACATTTTATGGGGACAGAACAAAAAATATGATGCAGAAATCTGGACATACTGCAAAAAATCTGCACAGTTGAGAGGTATGGATGTATGTCAAGTTATTAATCACATATATCCATCTTTTGCTTTCGCAGCCCTTACAATCAACATATATTCATTCCATGGTGAATTTTATTATTACAGGTTCAAGCAGTATTTTATCATTTATATTTTCCTATTCACATAAAGGGTGGATATTGTATTCTTAATTCAGCTTTGTACATTTATAAAAATTATTTTTTTCCATAAGTGTGTGTGTGTGTCTGTGTATGTATATGTTCCACAGTACTAACCTTTAGTTATTTGACATTTCTAACATGTCTGTGAAGTTTTTGAATAGTATTACATATCTGCCATATTAGTCCACTTTCTGAGTTGAGCCAGCTTGAATTTTCAGCTGTGGTGTCCTTATGTATGGGATCCCTTGTACCCTTCAGCCTAGAAACAGTTCTATTAGTTCATCCTTCATTTATTTTCCAATATGTGTAGTGACCTATTGAGGAGACATAGCCTGTCCTGGCAAGTATTAGGCATAAGGCAAAGAACAAATTTTACATTGGGAAACCAATTGCATGCACACACTTATATGCACACAACACAGAAACACCACTGCAGGCAGATTAAGTCATTGTCAGGTCACCTATCAGCATGCTTTGGGGGGACATGTTTGAATAAAATAAGTAGTATCTATTGAGCATAAATATATATTTAGTGTAACATATGCTTTTAGTGGCACCAAATGTAAATCCTCACTTCAGGAAACATTAGACAGAAAATATTAAACAGAAATCAGTAAAATACATTCATTAATTGCTCCCCTTATTCAAAAAGTCTTTACATCAATATCTCTCTTCTCACTGGCTCTGCCCATGTACCATCTCCTACTCTTCAATAACCTGATTTCCCGAGTGACCCCTTCTAACCCAATACCTATCTTTTTCTCGCTTCTTAATATGTCACCCTTGGAAATCTAGCTATACCCAATTTTGCCTCACATGGCATATGAAAATCAGTGCAGTTACCTACTCTTGTCTATGCATACTAAATAAGGTACTCTGAATAGTCCATCTGTTTAAAATGTATTATATTATTGTATATGTATATCGCTTATCTGTATTCTTTGTTAAACTCTTCATACATCAATACCCTGCCAAGAATCAAAATTGATTTCTTAACTATTAGCCAAATAAATATACAATGTTCCGAGCTATTCTCCTGTTTGATATTCTTTTTGTAACTTAGCTATATTTTAGAAACTCTTGTTTAACATATTTCTATTATCTTGTTTTATGTTGTATTATGCTGAGGAGCTTCTCTCCCCGGGCCTCCACTAAAAATGGGCTCATTTTAGCCCAGTGGACTTTCCCGGTCAACAAGAGCAAATAAAAAAATAAATACAGTCTGACAATCTGAACTGAAAGCATTATACAAGGGACATTTGATAGCCAGTGGATGTCTACCTGTATGTTTGAGTTTCAGGATTCCACTGTATAACCATAATTTACTTAGGTTAAATGACTACAGCAAGACTGGTTAGTGCATTTAATCACTGATAGCCATAACTGTTTTCCAGACTAGAAAAAGTTAAAGCATATATCATAAACAGGAAAAAAGTAGGTGCAGATACTATCAGAACACTAACCAACTTAACTCCAAGACTGTAGAATAGTCACTATCCAAAAGTCACCAGACTCATTTAAAGCCGACCAAAGCCAATGAATCACAAAAAAAAAAAAAAATATTAGTTCTATTCAGACTCAAGAATACTGTTTGCAAAAAACTGGAAACTGTTTCCTCCACCAGGAAACAAGTAATGTTCTTTGAAACATGTCTGTAATTTGGACATGGACATTAAGGCTGTGAGGCGTTGCTCCTGTGTCCAGGGTTTCTCTCAGTTCTCTTTTACCGGTGGTGTGAATGTGAGCAACTCACTTAACCAGACTGTGCTTTGCAGGAAATCTGCTCTAGGCTCCTCAGTGGTTCCTGGATTTTAAGCCTAGTAACTACCTAAGATTTTGGGAATGCATGGCTAGACTTTTAATGATCCTCATGGATCAACAGCCAAGTAAGAACCTAGAAACCTAGGAACTTGTGAATTCTAGCTAAAAATCAACCAGCAGTAGACATGAAACTATATATCTTCAGACTTTACATAAAGGTGTACTTAACAAACCAAACATTTCTAGGGTTTAGGATATCAGGTTACAGGTTGTTCTCCCTATGAAAACCATTAATTGACAATGCAATACCCTCTACATTAAGAAATCTCTCTGCACACTTCCTTAGAGAACTTTAACAACTATCTACAACTGCTGCTTCTGACCACACTCAGTTTATCCACTCAATAGAATCACCTCCATGCACACCCCTTTCTTAATTAGATAAAAAAAAACTGGAAAAGTCAATAGATGAAATTCCATTAGACCTGTAGGATTAGATGACCTATAACTCTCGTTCATCTGCATCTGCAAACACCTAGTACATCCTTTCAGAATCATTTGCAGTGCCTGTGTTTCCTAAAACATCATACCCATCATTTGGCAACAAACCATTATCAAACCTATCCATAAAGGCCACCACTGTCTCCACAAATGACTTCTGCCCTGTCTTCATGCACCCAACCTTAGGAAAGATATTTGAAAAGATTATTTACTACCAGCTCTGTGAATATTTCCAAAACAATGCAGTGCTAACTCACAGCCAACATGGCTTATATTCAGGCAAAAACAACATTACCGTCTTGTACACCCTGACAGATGACATTGGTATAATGGTTAACTTCTTCACCTCTCATGCATGAGGTAAAAGCTTTGATCCTGACCTTCAACCAATCCGCGTATGAAGTCTGCATGCTCTCTCATGGTCTCTGCGGGGTTCCTCCCACTTCTCAAAAACATGCTGAGTCTTTCTATCTCAAACTCACCAAAGAATGAAGCTGTGGGCAGCAGCACAGACTCTAGATGGTGTCCTAGAGGGAGAACAGTTATATAGATCAACCACTTTAAGAATCAGCTGTGTTGCACAGTATCCTCAAGATAGGAGAACATGGATCATAATCTACATGCTGTGCCAGGGCTAGTGCCTCGAAGGTGTAAACATTAGCTGTAGATGATTTGGGTATTTTGACTAATATTACCAAAAGTAGGAATGCGTATTTGCCAGTGATAAGTGGTCTAAGGACCCAGCCTACTCTGAACTGTGACAGGGACCCATGCTAATGGGGGGTGTGGTGTATGTACCCCTATTGGCCTGTGTGTGTCCACCATAAAGCTCAGCAGCCTGGCACCAATAAGCTACTGGCTGGTCAGTGTCCAGTTGCCCAGCTTGGGTTACCTGGGATACCGCTGTTGAGTGAAAACTGGATGTAAAACCAATAAACCTGCCAGAAATTAATTAAGAATTGTTACACTCAATGTAGGTTCACTGACAGGAAACAGCTTAGAAGTGGATGACTTGATGGTAAGTTGGAGCCTGGACATCCTGTGTTTTCAGGAGACAAGATAGACGGACAGTGCAGCAAAATCACTTGGCTTGGGGTCCAGAGTCTACAACACAGTAAGAGTTCAAACTAGATATGGTGTGGGATTTGCAGTGAGAAAGATTTTGAAGACAGTGAGGGATATCTTCAGAATTATTGATAGACTCATGATAATCAGATCAAAGTAAGGATGGGACAGTCATCATAATCTCAGTGTATGCCCCACGGCAAGGTTGTTATAGTGAGGGAAAAAGTGCATTCAGACAGCAGTTACAGGACATACTAGACAAAGAAGGGCAACATGAATTAGTTCTGATAATGGGTGGCCTGAATGCACATATCAGGACAGACAGAAGAGAATAGGAGGACTGCCTTGGTCCACATGGTTGGGGCAATAGAAATAAAGAAGGAGAGGCCATTCTAGACTTCTGTCTTGCAAATGGCTTGATGGTGGCCATCACATGGTTCAGCAAGAGAGACAGTCACAAGATCACAGAAAAGAGGCCAACATGCAACTCAGGTAGATTTCCTCCTCATAAGAGCACAGGTCTAGAATCAGTTACTGCAAAGTCATCTCCAGTAAAACAGGTGGCCCACAGCATAAACCCCTGATTGCCATAACCAGCTGCAACCAGTGGTCAAAGAAGGCTGTATGGTCGACATAGATTGAGTTGAAAAGCTGTAAATCGACTGGAGAAAAAGCAGAAGAGTTCAAGAAATTACTTGGGGCTCTATCACTCAGGAAGATGAGGAAATAATGGAGTTGAAGAAGAATGACAGCACCTCAAAGCAGCATCTGTGAGGCTGAGCCACGTATGGAAATAAGGTACATAAGGGAAGCTGGTGGTGGAATGCAGAAGTACAGGAAGTCATTAAATGAAAGAAGGAGTGGAAAGAAGGAGGAAAAAGTGGGAGATAGAAAATAGAGGCCAGGCTAAGAAGGAATATGGGTTGGCTAACAAAGAAGCTGAGAGATGAGTTACAATAGCAAAGAACAAAGCATCAGAGGCTCTCTGCCAGCTTCTGGAAACCCACTTGATAGATGTTGCAAAGAAACTCTATCGGGTGGCAAGGCAAAGATAAAGAAGATATTTTGACACCCTGTATAATGGATGCCAGAACAACCTGCTTACCAGCCCATAGGAAATTAAAGGCAGAGGAAAGGAATACTTCCAGCAGCATCTGAATGACGAAAATCTCACAGAAGCTGACACAGCCTATGATGAGAGAAGAAGAGGAACCCAGCATAGAAGAAGTAAGAACAGCACTAAGGAAACTGAAGTCAGGGAAAACAGCAGCTTCAGATGGAGTCATGGTAGATATGATCAAAATATCATGTGAGACAGGGAAGAAATGGCTGCTGAAGGTACTCATAGCAGTATGGAGGAAAGAAGTGTCCCAGATGACTGGAAAATAATCATACTGGTGCCAGTGTGTAAGAACAAAGGATACATCCACAACTGTGGCCAGTACAGAGGGATCAAACTCCTGTCATACTGAGTGTAACTTCTGGAGAGAGTGACTGAAAAAACAGATACAGAGAGTAGTAGAAAGTAAACTGGAAGATGAGCAGTTTGGATTCAGATCAGGATGCAGCACAACCAACCCGATATTTGCAGTGAGACAGCTAATTCAGAATAAGCTAGAGATAAGGAAATAGTCCAAACAGGCATTCCAAAACCTGGAGAAAGCATATGGCAAGGTCCCAAGAAGGTCAATTTGGACAGTCCCGTGGTGGTTCAAAGTCACAGAAATACTGGTAGAATTAGTGCAGGCTATGTACAAGGACCTAATAACTCAAGAATGAACAGTATTAAGTCTTACAAAGGGGTCCCCAGTAACAGTGGGTGTGCATCAGGGTTCAGCACTGAGCCCACTGCTGTTTCATACCGGTGATGGACTACATCAGCAAACAAGCTGGGGGACAGATAAACAAAGCTGCTGTATGCAGATGATGTGGCATTACAGGCAGACACTGAGCAAGAACTTCAGTAAAGCCTAGGGGAATGTAATCCAAAACTGGATGCACATGGGATGAAACTGAGTACAGATAAGACAGTAATAATGGTACCAAATGATCAGAAGAAGCTGAGAGTTGAGATAGAAGGGAAAATAGTGAAACAGGTTAAGAGCTTCAGGTTTCTGAGAGGAGTGGTTGAGGAGAAAGGAAGTCTGAATGAGAAGGTCAATGCTAAAATCAGAGGGGCTGCAGCCAACTAGCACAGAGTGCCAGGGCTAGTGTATGACAGAAGAATGCCAAAGAAACTGAAAAGTAAGATGTACAAAACAGTGGTACAAATAGTACTTCTGCATGGTAGAGACACCCAGGCAGTAAAGGCAGAGTAGTTGAGAAAGCTGGAGGTGATACAGATGAAGTGCTTGAGATGGGTGGTAGGATGTACACTGTGGGACAGATGAAGAAATGAGGCATCAGAGCACAGGCCAAAGAAGCACCAGTTTCAGAGAAGATCAAAGACAAATGATTACAGTGGTTCAGACACACTCAGAAGAGGAGAAGACAATCCAGTAAAGAAGATTTCGGGCAGACAGGAAGAAGGCAAGTGGAAACGTGGGCATCCGGAAAAGAGATGGATGAATTGTGTGTAAGAAGACCTGTGATAGTCATGACTGTTGAAAAAGCTAGGATAATGGCATTGAATCGAGACAGATGGCTACAGTTGTCACAACACCCCAACCCCGTGTAAAAAAAAAAGGGATAAACAGGGGATTGATGATGATGATTATGAGATGACATTCTGCAAAATATGGACAAAGACAATATAACAGGTTGAGTTTTTGCTATCTTGATTAATATCTTTGACTTAGTAGACAACCGCCTACTCTTAATTTAGTGGGCAACCACTTACTCTATAACTGCCTAATTCAAGCTGAAATAAGTAATCAAGCTGTTCACTGTTTCAAAAGCTTTCTCACCAACAATAATTTTACAGTCTAAGTAGGTAACTAAACGTATCCAACAACACCCCTCTCTGTAGTGTTATGACAGGGATAAGTCCTTTCCCTAATACTACTCTTTACAAGCACTCTATCAGCTGACCTGCTGCAACTTCCTATCTATTATATGCAGATGATATGGAGATCTGGAGGTCTAATTTCTCACATAAAATAAACAGATAACTCAGAGATACGCTACAGATACTGTTAAATTGGCTAACAAATAAAAAATCCCTCCTTAATGCAAAAGAAAAAAGTATATATATGATTTTTTAGTATCCCTCACCCCCACCCACTGGCACTGTCTTTACAACAACCAACCTGGAATCTGACTAGACTGATACCTTAATATTCAGCACTGTATGTAACAATTAAGGCCAAAATCAACTTAGCTCTGTTCTGGGCAAGAAAAAGCTTACAGTTTCTATTTCCTTTAGAAAGAATAGTGATTAGTAAAGAAGAACTCCATGGCTGACTTGACTGATTACTTCTACCTCAAAAAAGAGACTCATAGGCCAGCAAACATTTACAGATTCATTACTCTTGCCTCGAGAACAAAATATAATTGTCTAATCCTCACAAAAGCTACATTGCTCTCCATACCTTGGAGAGTTAAGCTATTTCTAAACTCATTAATCCTCAAACTACTAAATCTGGAATCTTTCTCATTCTTTGATAGTCATTTAACTCTGCATACCTCTACTTATAACTTCACATCACATCCTTCTTCATTAACTGTCCTTCACATCCCCAAGGATTCAACTACAAGGTACAAGCATGCAAATTATGAAGGTAATGCTACTCAATGCTAGAAGTCTAAACCTCAAAATGCACTCTCTCGAGGCACTCCTAAAAATGGAGAACATTGATATCTGTGCAGTAACTGAGACCTGGTTCAAGGCTCAAGAGAGCACCCCTGCAATACCAGGCTACAACTCTTACCACACTTTTTAGCCACCAAACCAGGACCGAAACACTAAAGGTGGAGGAGTGTCCATATTCACCAAGGATATTCACACCACCAGGCTAGTTACCCAACACAATGCGTCTGAAATTCTCCAGCTGCAACTAAGATTAGGTAAGACTGCAATCCAAATTGTAGCTTGCTACAGATCCCCCACCATGCCCCAAGATTCTCACTACACCTTTCTAAACATACTGGAAAATATTAAGATACAACCAAACACCCTAATACTGGGTGATTTCAACTACCCTGCCATTAACTGGGAAAACTACTCCTGTACCAACACCTTTGCCCAACGGTTCTTGGAATTCATAAATTCCAACACCCTGGATCAACTAATCCATAGTTCCACCAGGGGCTCCAATATCCTAGACCTGGTCATTACCAACATGGGAAATCGATGCTCCACACCTATGGTCACCCCCTCATTGGTCAGGTCTGACCATAAGTTAATCACCCTTAACATCCACAGCCCACCACCACCCCCCAGTAAGGAAACCTCCATAAAAAACTTCTCCAAAGCCAACTTCATGCTACTCAAGTCAGAAGTGACAAACTTTATGACACCCATGCAGACGGGAACTGGAAGTTCGGCTGCTGAATCCTACACTAAGGCACTGTACGAGCACATCCACTCATGCATGAATTGTGCCATCCCAAACAGAACCAAAATGCTCTCCTCCAAAAAAAGGAAGCCAATCTGGTGGTCCCCTGCCATAAACAAACTTTACAACAAAAGGAAGAAACTGTTGCAGAAAAGAGGAAAATCCCAGGATGCACAAAACTCTCTTACCAGCCTCAGTAAGATGCTGAGAGCCCTCATAAAATTATCCAAAGCTTGTTATGAAAGTAAAATTGCCAAAGATTCCAAAGACAACCACAAGGCATTCTATAACTATGTCAAGACTCTAAATGGCAATGCTCAGATCTACTCTAAGCTACAACAGGATGGCATTAAATATACTGATCCCAAGGATATTGCCAATATCTTGGCAGATCAATTCAGTGCTAACTTCACTCCACTCTCACCCACTAAATGGCCCATCTCAATACCGGAAGATTGCCAAATTCTGGTAATAATGGCCACACAGATAAAAGACGCACTCTCCAAAGCTAAGAATACAGCATCCATGGGACCAGATGACATCCTGGGCTGTGTACTACATGAACTACACAATGAACTGGCACCTCACCTAAGTGTCATGTTTAATCATAGCCTCACCTACCCAACACCCTTTGTTCCATAATTTTCTGTTTCCTCCCTCCTTTTTTATTCAACAAATGCTTAAAACTTTAAGTATTTGTTTATACCTCTGTTCTACCATCAAAACTGACTTTTCTGCATAGCCCCAAAAACATTAGTAGTGCACAACTCTTAGTACCTGTCTTCTCAACCACTTGCTTGTAACATATATGGTCTGAATCTATGTCTGACAGTCAGATTGTGTATTAATTAATGTATGGTAGTGTCACTTTACTTTCTTCCCGACTGAGCATGAAAATAATCTACATGGATCAGCGCCCTGCCCTCATTAACAAATTGAAATAAATAAAAAAGTAAAAAAGAAAAAAAACAAAAGGAAAAATGTTTCATTAGTAGCTCTGTATCTCAAAGAGTTTATTGGGGGGCATTCGAGTTTCACAGTCTATTTTAATTTCTTATATTGTTCTACTACCCAGATAAATAAGTGTAACAAGACAAATGGCACAAATAGGACTGTATGACCAGCATTCCACCAATCAAAAATTACCTTGCAAAACTGCTTTCTGTCCAGCATGCCACCAATCAAAAATTACCTTGCAAAACTGCTTTCTGTCTTAAATTCTTTCTGCTATAGTATAACTCTGTATTTTAATTGAGAGATCAAGGTAGGTAAAATAGCCACTGCCCACCTTAATATAAATAAAAGTATGAATAGTTTAATGCTTTCCTCCATTAAAAAAAAAATACTTGTTTCTTTAGGACATAAATTGTGCTGCTTTATTCTTATTTTGGTTGTGATGTCATCTTCGCAAAGATGAAGAAATATAAGTCTAACCCTTGAAAGACCTGCAGTGGTCTCGGATCTGTTCAACCAGAATAAAAATGATGGCAGTTAGTGGCTTCATGTGACAGGGAGGAAATGGAGTTGCCATGCTTTTTCTTACATACTAGCCTTGTTCTGCTGTATAGAGTGAGCTGTGCCTACTCATATTAAGAATAAAACAAACTCAAAAGACAAGCCACACTGGTGGAATCACAGTAACAATCAGTTACATAATAAAAGAAAACAATGCTATGTCTATAACCTCAGAGGAAAAACACAATAATGCGCAAAACTTATTGTAAATGGTATCGCCTACAGTGAACCAGAAGACATTGCCAACCTTTTGGCGGACAGATTCAGCTCAAATTTCTCACCCCACTTCCTCCAGATAGTCCAAAGGAAGTTCCACATAACACAACCCCAACTATTACTAGGGAACAGGTCAGCAATGGACTTTCCAAGGCCAAAAACACTGCATCAATGGCCCTGATAACATCCTGGGATGTTTAATAAATAGCATGAAACATGACTTATCTGGTCCACTTGTAATCACTTTTCAAATGGAGTCTTAAGTCAGATTTTGTGCCCAAGGAATGGAAGATTGCAACAGTCATTCCCCTGCACAAAGGTGGTCCAGCCACTGATCTGGGTAACTACAGGCCCATAAGTCTTACCAGCTTCATATGTAAGACCATGGAAAGAATCACCATGCGACATGATAAATGAGGACATAGGTAACCTGCAAACACTGGAGTCATCACAGTTCAGCTTTGTTTAATGAAGTTCATGTCTATTAAATCTGGTAGACGTTTTGAGAGGGTCACCAAAGCATTGGATGAAAGTAAGACTGTGCACACAGCTTACCTTGACCTGGCCTAGTCTTTTGATACACTATCCCACTCAGGCATTATAGGTGAGCTTTAGGTATAAACCCTTTTATCACTCACTGGATAGCCAACTGGCTCACTGATAGGACCTAGGAATTCAAAATAGGTGAGGCCATTCACTAGCAGAATCCTACCCCCATGGTTCTGTACTGGGCCTGCTCCTTTTTGGCATCTGTTTCTCTGAAATGGAAGCAAATGATGAAGGTTTATGGCTGACTAAGTTTGCAGATGATTGCAAGTTGAGGTTTATCATCAACTCCTCTGCAAACATTAGCATTCTTCAAGAAAGTTTATCTCTGACTAACAAATGATGCCAAAGCCATTGTCTTAAACTCAGTGCTAAGAAATGCATAGTTGCACCCTTTGGGAAGTCAACCATCCTGGCTAATTATCATGTTGATAATACACCCCTAAGAGTTGACCCAGTGGTCAGGGGATCTGGGTATGCACATAGACAGTAGCCTCACCTTTGACCTCCACAATGGTGACGAAATCCTTTTATGTTGTACAACTTATAAGTAAGGGCATGGCATCTAGGTCCAAAGCAGTCATTATCCCAATGTACTCTGCCTTATCAGACCAGTCATAGAGTACAGTGCCCCCTTCAGTATGTACCTGTCCAGGCATATGCAGCAACTAGAGCAACCTCAAGGGTTCCTTACAAAAGGATACAAGGTGTTATAAACCTGCCTTATGCAGAGTGCCTTACAGACCTTTTCCTCTACTCAGTCTCCAACAGATTGCTGAGTGGTGATCTATGCCTGGCTTACAAGTCATCCGCAAACCCCACACTTATGAGTCTCATACATAAGTCAAAGAGTACCTCAAATACAAAGTCTAGGGACCTAAATTTTGTTTGTGACTTAAATAAAACATGCTGGAGAGACAGATATGTGTCCTAGAGACTGCCCCTCCTGCGGAACAGGCTTCCCATCCATATGACGCTGAGTTTGTCTATTACCCAGTTGAAGTGCAACCTACACCAGTAGATGGGGAATAGGAAATTTACCCCAGGCCTGGCACTCATGTCCTTTATGGACAGAGGTAACTTATAAGTGGCTGCCCTCAATGTCCGAAAGTTTATGGTGAAGTATGGTATGATATACGGTGCTGAATGTTTTCGACAGGTCCAGAAAGAGGGCTGATGCTATTTTGCTATTATCCCTGACTTGAGCAATGTTATTAGTAAAGGATACAAGAGTGGTAGCTGTGCTATGTGTGGGGTGGAAGCCATGTTGAGTTGGTGTGAGTAGGTTTTCTTGTAGCAGATGATTAAGTACTTGCTTATGTATACACTTTTCCAGTATTTTGGAGAGAGGACAGTATGGCAATTGGTCTGGAATTGGTTGGCTCAGTGGAGTTTCCTCCTTTATGAAGAGGTACTACAAAAAATGTCTTCCATTTGGCAAAGAAACAGGCCCACTACACCAGAAAAACAAATAAATGCAGTACTGTTTATACAACCTGTATATAAACCATTATTGAGGGTTGGGACTATGTTTGGGATGTTTTCTGTACCTTTTGCCCATTTTGTGCCAGGCAGCTCACTACCAGGAATGATCATTGGATTAAGTGGACAATCATAGAATGAATGAATGAATGAACACATAACTCAAAGGTTACTTTAAGTTAAAGTGAAACAAAACTGTCCACCCACCAGAAAGGAGTGCTGTTTTTATCATGGTAATTGAGATGAAAAGAGTTTTCATTCAATTATGTGTAATGCTGATATTTTTGATTGCTCTTTATCAGCATGCTGACTCCAAAGACATGACTTGGTTACCAAAAAGTGCAAATCAGTTAAGAAAATAAAAATCCCTTGCAAAAGCTTAAGGAAAGGACTCACATGAGACATCATGCACAACTCTAAAACCTAATATTTGATGCAAGTTGGAGTCCTGACTCTGCTGGACTCTTCCTTGTTTACTGTGTTTGTTGATACTTTTAATTCCTTACAGATTCAAAGTCATTGGTTTATAGGTTCATAGGTAGGTACTAGGCTATCTGCCTGAAGGCATGTATAAGCCTAGCTGGAATGTGTTGGCTTTCACCGCCCCCTTAGATTAGTTCCCTGTGCCTCTATCCAGCAGAGCCATTGAAGTGATCCCCGGGGTAAACTTTCTGTTTCCCATCCACTCGCCAAGGTTTCTCTTGAAGAGGGTTAACAAGGAGCTCTGCCAAATGTAGATTGGAATCTTGTTCCTGAGCATGGGAAATCTCTGTAACAGGAATCTATCCCTCCGGCACGTCCTGTTTATTGTTGTGGTGAAGTTTAGATCCCTAGAGCATGTGGCTCGTGGGGATATGGTTTTCTTTAGGTGGAGCATGTCCATCAATTCTGGGTTGGATATGGCCTTGTATGTCAGGCAGAGATCACCTCTGAGTAGGCGGTATGCAACCGAGTACAGCTGGAGTTTCTTCAGTCGAGCTGCATAGGGCATCTGTTTGAGGCCAGTGATCCTCTTGGTGAGGTACTTCTGTGGTCTTTCCAGCTGTTGCACATGTCTTATAAGGTACATCCCAAATGGGACGTTGTACTCTAGGAATGGTCTGATGAGTAATGTGTAGAGGGGCACAATGACCTCTTCTGATCTGGATGCAAATCCTTTTGTGATTAGGTGGGCTACATAGAAGGATTTTCTAACCACTTTGGCAATGTGATTATCAAAGGAGAGGTTACTATCTACTTGGGTCCCCAGATCCCTTATTACATCTTCTGTATTTAGGGAGCTACCATCTATGTGGTAGTTTGTGGGTACTTTGATTTTTCCAAGGGGATGACTATGCACTTTTTGGCATTTAGCTTGAGGCTATGGTTTTGACACCAGGTATCTGTCTCAGTGATACCCTTTTGGAGGATGTCTGTGTCAGCTGGAGAGTCAATTATAGCCCCTAGTTTGCAGTCGTCAGTGAATGAACTTGGTCAGCCATAGTCTTCCTGTGCTTGCCTGTACCTCTGAGAAGTATATGCTGAACAGGAGGGGTCCTAGGACTAACCCATGGGGAATGCCACTTGTAACCGGTTTAGAGTCAGACCTAGCTCCCACTACTCTTACCATATGGGTTCTGTCCATAAGCCAGTTGGCAGCCCATCTCATGATGTAGGGGTTTATGTTCAAGCTAGTGAGCTTGTTTATAATACCTGAATGGGGAATGGTGTCGAAGGTCTTTGCGAGGTCTAGGTAGGCTGTGTGGACCACCTTTCCCTTGTCTATAGCCTTGGCAACTGTCTCAAAGAAGTTCACCAGGTTTAGGAGGCACAATCTGCCCCTTAACAAAGCCAAACTGGGTAGGGGTCCAGTGTTTGGAGGTTCCCAATTTCTCTGTTAATGAGATCCATGATGATGTGCTCCATAGCCTTGCAGACCAAGCTAGTCAGGCTTATCCATCCTCAGTAACAGCCTCCTCATCTACCAATCCAAGTCATACCCCTAAACATCAGGGCTGTTGGGCATTTGAAACACAGAACAGTAGTTGCAGACATCCCCCCTTCCACCACACCATCCATTTCTGCCAGAGTCACTGATCCTACAAAGCATAGTGCAACTGGTGTTTGTGACATTACCTTGAAGTGGTACTCAGAAACAGTTCATTTACTTGGTCACACCCTCACAAAAGGTACACTAATGTCATGTCATGGCTAGCCCCATTAGTAAAAAGATGCAAGCTGTCTTTAGTAATTTGAGCTCTAATTCTCTATTCACAATACACACTGTACTTACATTTATCCTTGGTGAATAGTGTCACATTTTTAGCACATTTTCTCATTCAAAAACATCAGCTTTTATGTTTTTTCTTCAAAACTCCGACCACCAACTACTTTTGGAGCTGTCCTCCTTTATCTCATATCTCTTATCCAGTAGTTTCAAAACACCCACATGCTACTACATGGAGCATAGACTCAGTAGTAATCTTTCCATGCAAAACAAGTATTTCCCTAATTAGAACAACACTTTCAGATAAAACTAGCCTTTGAATTACTCCTGCAATATGTTATTTTTCCAAAGTCAGTAACCTAACAAGAACTACCTACGAAAACAACTCGTCAATAATAGGATTTAA
This sequence comes from Protopterus annectens, assembly GCF_019279795.1. Classification (NCBI taxonomy): domain Eukaryota; kingdom Metazoa; phylum Chordata; order Ceratodontiformes; family Protopteridae; genus Protopterus; species Protopterus annectens. Next base: position 1,141,344,049 of record NC_056733.1, on the reverse strand, counting down.
TACAATGGTGTTAAAAAATTGTGCAAAAAAATTAACCAAAACAAGCCAAAACAATTCACTTAAAAATTAAACAATCCTCACTCTTTTATCACCCTAAAATTGCTTAGTAGGAAAATTCACTGTGTCCTGGAGTATCATCGTACCTTTAAGTGATAAACTGTGTTTTAATCCACTTACCTTAGTATCTGCTCTGACATCCTTTGTTAGATACTCCAAGTTTCATAGACATTGTGCAGATGCTCTCTTTCTGCATTAGACAAACTTCAGGAATGACCACTGAAAGCATCGCTTTCTCATGTTGAGAAACGGTGCATGAAATTTTGACCAGTCTAGACTAAAGATCAGATTGCGAGCTCTTCACTGACAAGCCCCACCTGATCCCTTCATATGGAGGGGCTTTGCCCCCTTACTTAAATATACTAACTCAGTGGTTGCATAAATTCTGAAGAAAAGTTAAAATACTACGCAGAGAGAATGTCTGCCAATGTATAGAAATCACACCAACAGTAGTAATGTATATTTGGCCCTATGCGCCAGATAAAGCTCCTTCACAGCAGTAGTATAACCATACTGCAGTCAATGAAATGGACATTCAGTTAAATGGTCATTCAACTAAGTGGGCCTTCAGACATTTGGATTTAGTGGTTTCTCTTTTAATGAAATGGGTCTTCAACCAAATGGCAGGAACTGTGTGTCCATGGATACTGGAAAAGCAAGCTAAATAAACCAGACATTAAAGTGCTTGACCCACCTCTTGATCTAAAGTGCCATTTCATTGGAAACTTTAATGCATAAAGGTGAAAGTTTAGAGGGGTCATAGTCAGAGGGATGTTTTCTTCAGGGTGAATGTAAAATGTTTTCTTCCTCAGGACTATATATTGATGTCCTATTCTGAGACTGCAGTCTGTAATTCAGTGGGCTGGTGCTGTTTGCTAGAATGTAGGGAAAGATGAATGTCTAGTTTGTCTGAGTGTTACACCAAAATATTAAGTGAATACTCGAAGGCAGTTGATAATTAATATATGAAAGGATGAGTCTTATTAATTGTTAATTAATATTGTGCTCCATTGGATGTAGGCTGTAGGATAGGTTTATTCATAATAAGAAGGCTCTTCCTATGCCTGCATTTTTCTGTATATATGGGATAGAGATTAACTGAGTAATATGTTGCCAAAATGCAGGAGGTGTATTTTTGTTTAGCAAAGTCAGTGGGTGGTACTTTGGTGATGGGAGACAGTTGCAGGTTAATTAATGATATTACTTTTTCAAAATAGGTTGATGTTAGACACATCATAGTTCATAGAGATTTGCAAATGTGGTAAGGATTTGCTGGCATTTATGTATTTTACAGGATCATGTCATGACAATGAATTTCTTGACTTCCTGAAAAATTGTTGGTTATAATTAGAACAATCCAGCCAAAAATCTGGGCATCTAATTACCATAAAATCTGAATACAGAGCAGCACATAACTGTTCTCACTTCCAAAAGGACTGTGAGATACTACTCAGAAACTCGTTTAAAAATAGAGGGTGACAGAAATGATGGAAAAATATAAACACATTATTAACGAGAGAGTGTAGAATTTGTAGACTTCAATGAATTGTATTGCAAGATTTTACCATGCAATGTAATTTATTTTTGCTTCTGAATAAGGGAGATGTAAGATGTGCGTCATCTTTCTTTATGTTATTATTGTCGGTAGTATATTGGTCATGCAGTGTGTTTTTCTGTATACCAGACCTTCTGCTGAGGGAGATTCAGAATATTATGTGAAGTGTAAATCAAGCCTGAAAATAAGGGCATAACTCCAGAAATAGGGGCATCCTGTGCAGACATAAATCAGGCCTGAAAATAGGAATGTTCCTCCAAAATTGCAACAGTTGACTGGTCTGTGCAGAAGGCAAATCTTTCCCAGACTTTGCTAAACAAACATAAAAAGTAGCATGTAATGGAGATCATTGGTGTATGCGTTGTGTGTGTGTGTGTGTGTGTGTGTGTGTGTGTGTGTGTGTGTGTGTGTGTGTGTGTGTGTGTGTGCATGCATGCGTGTGTGTGTGTGTGTGTGTGTGTGTGTGCGTGCATGCATGCGTGTGTGTGTGTGTGTGTGTGTGTGTGTGTGTGTGTGTGCATGCATGCGTGTGTGTGTGTGTGTGTGTGTGTGTGTGTGTGTGTGTGCATGCATGCGTGTGTGTGTGTGTGTGTGTGTGTGTGCGTGTGCGTGTGCTTGCATGCGTGCGTGTGTGTGTGTGTGTGTGTGTGTGTGTGTGTGTGTGTGTGTGCGTGCGTGCGTGCATGCGTGTGTGTGTGTGTGTGTGTGTGTGTGTGTGTGTGTGTGTGTGTGTGTGTGCGTGTGTGTGTGCGTGCGTGCATGCATGCGTGTGTGTGTGTGTGTGTGTGTGTGTGTGTGTGTGTGTGTGTGTGTGTGTGTTTATTGTTCCAGGGCCTGCTGCAAGTGGTGTAGTCCTTTTCAACAGATTTTTTTAGAAGCAGGCTGAGAGTTTACTTTAAAGGATACAATTTATTTAAGAACTTCAGAGGTCTGACTTTACAGCAAATGAAAAAATAATATATGTTTATTAGCTGGGTTACAGCAATGATCCACTTGGACCCATTACAGACTCAACCCAGTAGTTAAATGACTTGCAAAGGGCCACACCATAAGCAAATGGAAGCAAACTGCCAGAGAAACTCTTATAGTCTGTCAATTTAATCATGAGCTATCAAAGATGTCTGATGGTACTTGGGGCTAGATAAAATGCTCTGTTTGTTTTGTAAGTTTTTGTTATATGCATATTTATCTGTTTGGGATTCTTTTGTGTTTTGACACTAATGGCTGTATTTCTTGGAATTTGCTGTAGCTAAGCCAGGACATGTTAATAGCAATTGTCAAGTGACTGTGTTGTTCAGCACAGGTTCAAAACCTGATTAATAGGATGTTACAAGTATATCTGAGGAATCAGATGTCTGTTGGGTGTGGTCCAGGGAGTCCAGAAGGAATATTAGAGGTGTGTTGTATGAATTAGGAATTTTGCTTCAAGGTGATTAGTCTATAGACCAATGGGTAGATTCCTTAGATGTGGAAATATACTTTGGTGTATCACATCAGTTATTAATACTTTTGAGACTTTATGTTTTTCATTCCTTCTTTTTATTGTGAGTCTTCTTGTGCCAAGGTAAAAATACACCATGCAGTAATAAGGGCTTTGATGAGGACATGGTCAAAATATGGGACAGGGTTGCTCACCAAAAACGATTATGTTTTGCTTCTATATTAACATATGTCTTTGGTAGCAAAGTGGCTGTGTTGTTTTCAGTCATACTTCGTAAAATTCCTTTTAGGTCTCAGGATCTTTGCCTTTACAGATCTTTTTGCCCTGTATCATATCCCAGGTTAGCTATGTCATTGTTGCTGAGGTATAGTTTGCTTTGCTGTCCATACCGGATTTACATCTGAAACCTAATATATATAGGAGCTACAAAAATCTCGATAAGAGGCAGAGCTGGAATGTCATCACTGGCTTTGTGTGTACGGTGGATTACAAGTGATTTAATATTTTTGAATAAGGAAAAGTGTAATTAGCATATGGAGGCTATGCTTCAAAACTAGAAGGGCTACTATATGTCCTTTGCTAAAAAAAAGTTTTTGTTTAAGTAAGTCACTCATATCGGTTTGTGCCAGTTACATTGCATTTTTTTTTTTTTTTTTTGCTACCAATTTCTCATGAACTTGCATTGCTGTAGCTTTATTTTTCTTTCTTTTTTGGAAAGTATGTTAATCCCATTAATAAATCAGTTCTGTGTATCTACAGGGAGAAGGGCTGGGTTGGAATGTTTCATCTGGTTGACATTTGCATGGTGCACTACATATTTTCCAGGTCTCAAAAGGCTCATATGGATTGCAAATTATTTGGGGATAGGTTTTAGCATATGAGTATGCTTCTGGTAGAAGAGCTGAAATCAAGAAGGGAGTAAAATAAAAATGTGATTTTCAAAATGTAAACAATGAAAATGAAGATATTAACATTTGCACAGGCATAATTTCTTAAGTCATACTGTGTATTTTATTATAATGGAAACACTTTTGAGGATGGTTGAGATTTTTGCAGAAGAATGAAGAGGCGAGGTGATGGTACATGTGGCTGACACAGGGGTTGAACAGATTTCATGATTTTTTGGTGGTTGTTTTTGAGGAAGATTAAAATTTGTTAGTTCATAAGTTATTACTTTATTCTAGCCAACTTCACTGACTAACTGCTTGTTTCAAAATATTGTTTTACTACACATTGTAATAAATAATCTTAAGGTAGATAAATAAGGAACATGTATGTCAGCATTTTTTGAATACTGTATTTAAATAAGGTGCATGTTAAAGTTATGTTGATTTAAATAAAGAAGGTATTCTACCCAGGAACTCTGACTTATTATCTGTGACAACACATTGTTATAATTCTTATTCTAAATGTTTATTGTATAATTTTAAGGAAGATGGAATAATAGTTTGGACATCACCTGTTTAGCAGACTACAAGATGTATGCAAGATAATTTTGCACAGATGGTTCACTAACTTGCATAGGCTAGGAAACAGAATCCAGTCCCATTATGTTTGGGAGCATGGCTACTAGGCTGTACTTACTCAAACATTAAGCAATTGGTTGTATATTCCCTTTCTTTTGCCAAGTTAACACATCATTACTACATGAAAATAATCCAAACGTTAAAGCATTGACTATGCCTTTAATTTGTACATGTCTTCTTTCAATCTGGCACCCTTTCTTCCTTCTTATCAGGTCATACTTATTGTTTCTAAAATGGCAAATCACTGTTTTAGTGTATAGGTAGAATTAACAAATTCATTGTTTGCACCTGACTTTATTGGTACAGAATAACTCACGTAAGCAACCCTATATGTTCTGTAAATATCAGATTTAATTTTCTGTTGAAAACAGGAAAGGACAAGTATGGCATTTAGCTACGTCATACTTGAAGAACTTCGGTGGTGGTGCTGCAGTAGCGTTGTCGCCTCACAGTAAGACGTTGTCCTGTTCGATTCTCAGCTAGAGCGTCTTCTGTGTGGAGACATGCGTGAATGGGCATACCTTTGTTGAAGGTTGTTCATCAGGGCCGGCAACTCGGCACGTAAAAATCTACTGCCAATCATTAGCGGACCGGAGTTCCGCTGTGGCGACCCCTATCTGGGAAAAGCTGAAAGACACAACATACTTGAAAAACTATATAACCTTATTTTTGAGTAAAGTACCTTATGGAGATTTACTGTATTCAGGATAGGGATTTGTTTTTATTCTGTGTTTGGTAACAACTGTGGGGTGGTGGTTCAAGGTCAGGTTTAAGTCATTGGTCTGTAAAATATGTGGAAATTCTGTTAAGTAAGTGTTTATATAACATGCAAATTGATGTTTTCTGTTTACATGGTATTATACATACTGCTCTGGTACATAGGAAACTGCAGTCATTGCGGTTGTTGTTGTTGTTGTGTCTCTTGGCTTTTCCCAGTTAGGGGTCGCCACAGCAGAACTCTGGTCCACTAATGATTGGTAGTTGATTTTTACGTGACGAGTTACCAGCCCTGACGCACAACCTTCAACGAAGGTACGCCCATTCACGCAAGTCTCCATGCAGAAGATGCTCTAGCTGAGAATCGAACCGGACAGCATCTTACTGTGAGGTGACAACGCTACTGCAGCACCAACACCGAAGTTAAATTGCAGTCATTGCGGTATGAAGGTAAATATTCAAGTATCTATTATTTTGACTTTTTATTGTATTTTCTTTTCTGTTTGATTGCTTTTGTTGGTTATTTTGTTTTATGTCACTGTAAATATCCCTGAGTAATGGCTTGGGTTCCTTTATTTACATCTTAATAGCCTACAGGGCAATGTCATCTTCAAGACTGGTAGAAGAGACCATGGTTTGACATCTTATCTGAAGGACAGCATTCTGGTACCATTGTTTCAGATACAACCAGAATTCCCATGAGCCCTAAAAGAGAGAAAGCACAACTTTTCATATAACCTACTGCAAAGAGTATTAACAGAACTGAATGTATCATCACTGCTTTATAGAATATCCTTAGAACCCATTGTAGTTCACAAAGATGGAAGTTATTGACAATAGATCTCTTGCATTAAGATAACTCTAGGAAGGATCCAGATATTATAGGTCTTCTACATTTATTGCCTGCCACAATGCCTCTTAGCAGCTATCCAGTTATGTTGTTCTGTGCTGCAGATAATAGCACTAGACACAGATATTCCAAGTTATACTGATACTTTAATAACTCACAAAATTGCAGCATAGCAAAAGGCAGTTAAGGTGTCAGCATTATCTAAACAATGTTATTTGATAGGAAACTAAGTCACCAGCTAAGAAACTATGTCATTAGCTGAGTAACTATTTCATTAGTTAACAAGTTATGTCATTAGCTAAATAAGTATGTCATTAGCTAAGAAAGGGATGGATGACATAACCACTGGACACAGAAAAAGCATCTGATGTACAAATACTACCCGGTCAGAGTACAATTATATGAACATAATGGTTTGCTATTTCACCAAGACAGAACTATTGTCGCCATCTTCACAAGATACCAAAGTGTTGAAACAAATATATGAAGGACACCAAAGCCAAACAAACTGTCATAAAAGAGCCAGAATATCTGTATGGTGGTCTAAAATCAACATGAAAATCATAAAGTTGGTGTCAGCATGCCAGTATTGTGTCATAAGTATTTTAAATTATTTAATTTTGAAGAAGTTTGAGTTGAATACCATAATATGTACAAATTAAAATGTAGGACTTTTAGACTTTTAACTCTAAATAGGAAGTGAAGTGGAAGCATATAGCTTATTTTTTATGTTTGATTTTGTTTTTATTGGAATATTTTAATGGCTGTTTACTCTTTTATCCTATGCTTGTATTTGCTTTTTTTACTGAGATAATTTCCTCTTATTTTTTTAAGAAACATCGTTATTGAATTATCACTTATGACATAGACAATCATACATTTATATAAATGAAAACAAAGCATGCTGACATATTTTCAGCTGTAAACATTATGCCTCACATACAATCTTCTATAAAGAACATTACATAGCTCGTTCAGTTCTTGTCACCCCTTAAACCTCATTCCTCCTCCAAAACATTGTTGTGCTTGTGTTGTTCCCACAGTACCATTTTCTTATATGTAATTTGCTTCTACCCTTTTCTCAAGCTCCCATTTCCAGTTCATTTATCTCTGTTGCTATATTCCTTACTTCTAGTATGGCCGGTTTACACTTTGATTTCCATTTTCTAGTATCTACTTTTTTGCCAGCCACCAGAATTAAATTCAGCAAGGCCTTACTATGTCTAGGCAATTCTGATTCTGTTTCACAGTTCAGCAAAAATCATTTTCTTTAGTTACACCAATTTGCTTACCTAGTATTTCTGACAGGGTAGTCTGCAGGGGAATTTTAAAGTCTACTAACTCATTACACTTACAAAATATGTTGCCAGTTATCTTGTTCTTCCCCATCACACCTCCAACATTTGCAATCTACCTGAGGAACAATTATATGGAGTGTGCCTGGTATATAAAAATGCCTATGCAAACACTTCCAAGAAACAAATCCTAAATCTTCTAGACTTTATTGCATATGTGGGAGCCATACATATATCCGTCCATTGTTTCCATTGTTTCTTTTTGAATTGCTTATTGAATCTGTCTTCCCAATCCTTTCTAACTTCCTCTGATTGATTCCTGCAGTGGGACTTCCATGATAGCTGCATACTGAGTAACAGCTTAATTTCAGTTCTCAAAGCTTGAAAACAGAAACTCAGAAAACAGAGCCAGTGTTGTTGTTTGTCTTTCGGCTTTTTCCCGGTAAGGGGTTGCCACAGCGAAACTCCGGTCTGCTAATGATTGGCAGTAGATTTTTATGAAACGCCGAGGTGCCAGCTCGATGCCCAACCTTCAACGAAGGCACACCCATTTACGCACACATGTCTTTCGAATGCTACCCAACCACGGGGAGGACATGCAGACTCCACACAGAAGGCACTCCCAAGCCATGCCGAGAATCGAACGGGAGAACCTCTTGCTGTGAGGTAACAATGCTACCACCATACCACCACGGCATATACAGAAAACAGAGCCAGTGAATTTATCTTTTTGGGTAAATATCATTTACTGGCTAGTAGGTGCATTGCCAGGATGCTACTGAAGAAGAAATTTAGAGAACCTGAAAGAAAATCAATCACAAAAGGTGAGGAGAAAACACTGGTTGTGAAGAATCCTGCAGCTGTTGAGCAAAAAGCAGTGCAAGCTCCAGCTTTGGTGCAAGACATTGCTTCCAGTAATCTAGAGGAAAGAAAGAAGTCAAATGTGTTCAGAGCTGATTAAAATACATGAAACACTGAAGGAATATTTCAACTCAAGTATCAAAATGTTGAAAAAATGGAAGAAGCTTTAAATAGATATTAAGATGAGCTGATAAAACTGAAAAAAATCAGAGGTCAAAATGAAAAAAAGGCTATCTGAATATGAGACTGCTCAAGAAGAGATATTTGAAAAAATAGTAGAATTAGAGGACAGAGCAGTTAAAAACTGGATGGAACGGACTGTATTAATTTTATAAAAGTACTGACTAGAAACTGGACTGGTACTGCACAGCAGGAGCTGTTAATTGAAATGGCACATCGTGTGTATGCTTCAAACCCGCTATGTGAAACAGACAAGACCTCTAATAGTAACGATGCAATCCTACCATCAGAAATATTTGATTCTGACAAAACTGGCAGAAGGACCAACTACGAAAAGTTGGAGGCAGTAAAGTGTTTGTGGAAAATGATTATTCACTATACACTAGGCAGAAAAGGAGTAAATTCATTCCAGCAATCGTGGAATGTTGACAAGCAAGTATGACATTCAACATGCTGTATTCAACTATCTTCGGAATATTGAATTTCCTGGAGGGCCAAAGTCATTTATTTATGCAGAACATGCCAAGGAGGAAATGCAAAAGTTTGTCCAACAAAAAGTGACTATCAAACAGAAGGAGATTCTGCTTCTTATTCATCTGATAATAACTCTCATAAAAAGACAATGCCAGTGAAAAGTGTTTCAGTGTTCCAAAAGAAAATGCTTGTGAGACAGAAAAAAGCACAGAAGTTGACTAGAAGAACTAGGAGTACATCAGAAATTAACCAAAGATTTGATTTGGAACATGGAGATCATCAGGAAGAAAACCAGCAACTGAGAAATTAATAAAAAAATGATGAAGCATCAGTCACACTTGTGAAATATGGCAGAACAAAAAAACCTGGAAATATTGTACTTTTTTGACTTTATTAAACTTTTAGGGGACTCCAAAGCATATGCCCTACTACATTTGATTAATGTTTGGAAGAAGGGAAGGAGAGAGAAAGAGGTACTGCAAGTAAAACAGTTTTGTTAGCATTATTTTATAAAACATGACATACTTGTAAAACTACAAAGTAGAGCATTTTCAGTTATTTTTGTGTATAATAGGTATACTAAAGCAAACAAGTGCCCTTTTTCTCCATTCTTTTACTTTCTTCTTCAGTTTTAAGAAATGTAATTCTTGCAATGTTAAAGCAGAAAAAAGCCTGGATAAAAGAGCATAATATAAGTAAAACTGATATAATTTTTCTTATTTTTATATCTGGGAATGGTTAGATTAAGTCCCTTGGCTTGATCTAATAACAAGTTTTAAGGGAAAGCAAGTAAATAACAGAACCCTAAATGTAATGAAAGGTTTACCTCTAGCAAATAAATGTTAACAATGCAATATGAGAAGCTTGTAGACAAAGGCAACCGTGTATCTGTGTGATAATATTTGGTACTACCATCTGTGCCAGGGAGAGTAGGGTAGTACATGTGCACATATGCCAGCACAGCCTGCTGGAATTTTGTGAGAAAAAAAGTTTATGGCCTTTGATTATATCTCTGATTTATATAAATGCTGGTGTTAAATATATATATATATATATATATATATATATATATATATATATATAAGTCTACTTTACATGATCGACATTTCAGAAAGTTGACTTTCATATGGCCAAGACCATATGATCGACTTTCAGAATGCCGACCATGTAAAATAAACATAAAAACACAACAAACACTTACCTTAAACTGCTAGGGGGGCTATGCCCCACTACACCCCCCTGTGGGGGGGGGTCAAACCCCACACCCCCCTAACTTTAATATACCAACTCTGAGATCGCACTGCAGTGCGGAAGTGGGAAATTTTCCCATTCTGCACTGTGCGGAGATAGCGGTTCCCCATGGTCAGCTTTTCAAAAGTCAATCATATGGTCTCGGCCATATGAAAGTCGACTTTATGAAAAGTCGACCATGTGAAGGGGACCCATATATATATATATATATATATATATATATATATATATATATATATATATATTTTTTTTTTTTTTTTAATATATATATGGGTCCTCTACAGATGATCAAAATCTTAAAACTTCGACTTTCTTATGGCCGAGACCATATGATCGAAGTTTTAAAACTTTGAACATTCTGTATGGAGATCTCAGTACAGCACAGAATGGGAAAATGTCCCTTTTCCTCACTGTAGTTCGAGCTCAGAGTTGGTATATTTAAATAGCAGAGGGTATAGGGGGTGCAGGGAGGCTTGCCCTCTCTGCAAAAACATCCAGGAATTTTTTTGTTTTGTTTTATTTTTTTTCAGGTGTTCGAACTTTTGAAATGATGATCATATGGTCTATGGGTGTATTGTAGTTAGGTGACCAAAGATTATGTCATAGTCTCACCAGCTGAACTCTTTGGAACACTCACAGCAGCACTTTAGAATCTGGCAAGAAAGATTTCTGAGATGATTTATATCTCATACATCCACACCATCAGTCATTGAGATTCAGTCAGTCTGAGAGAGTGAGACAGAGATACATCATCTGGCTTTTGCTGTGGTAAGACACTCAGCACATATCAACCTGCCTTGCTTTAGTGAGTAGTCAGGGAACAGTAATTTTATAGTTAGGGACATCTAGTGAGATTAGCTTAGTATTGTTTTCTGTAACTGTGAGAAACTATCCAACTGTGTTATTTTTGAAATCTCTGTGGTTGAACTCTATTGTATATTGCATTCAGTATTCTCTTATTTTCTGTTTTATTATTAAATATTTTAATACCTTTTATTGTGGCTGGCCCTTTAGGGAATGCTTTTAACATCTTGAGAGTACTTGTACTTATTTTTGACACTGTGGCTGCTCATGAAAGCCTTGCTGCTCTGGCCACACTTCATTATTATTATTATTAATTGTACATAGTATGATTGGGTACCCTTTGTGAGCGCCTTAAAGTAGTTGACTGGTGGCAGCCTGATTACCTCTGAGTCTGGGCAGAAAGGGGTACAGCTAGTAAATCTGTGCCAGATTTTCCCGTGTGTGTGTGTGTGTGTGTGTGTGTGTGTGTGTGTGTGTGTGTGTGTGTGTGTCTGTGTGTATGTGTGTAAAACTCAACTATTCAAGTGTGTGAGTCAACTACTGGGAACAAGGACACAGAGTTCCAAGGTGGTCTTTATGGAGTTTTGTATGGGCATGGAGAGATTAAGAAATTCCAGCCTCAAATTTGGAGAGTGCTTCATGTGTGCACTTAAAGGAAATTGTGCTTGGTGCAGAGAGCATCATCTGAAAATACTGTGGGACTCCATCTTTACTCTTACTGACCATCCCTCACAATTGTTCCTATTAGGAGGGTTAAACAATATTTGAAGATGCACATAGTTTTGTGTGTTTGTATTAAGTTAATATGTTTTTGAGGATATTAAATTATTATCAGAATAACAGCAAGCAGAGTCCCCTTCTGTTTGATAGCTCAATTTTTGTTGGGCAGAATTTTGTATTTCTTACTTAGCATGCTCTGCATCATAAATGCCTTTGCCACTCCAGGAAAAAAATATTCTGAAGATAGCTTGATACAGCAGCTTGAATCTCATACCTGCCTTTCAAGATTCCCTGATTGCTGAAATAAATTTACTCCTCCTCTGCCTGATGTACAGTGAGTAGTAATTTTCCATAAACACTCTACTGTCTCCAACATTTAGTACTTTGCCCTTCTGCCACAGTTTTGTCAGAATCAGCTCTTTCTGCTGGTAGGGTTGCATCTTTACTATTAGAGGTGTTGGCTGCTTTCTCATGGCCAAGTTTGGCGCATACACACAGTGTACCCTTTCAATTAACAACTCCTGCTGTGAAATATCAGTTAAGCTGCTTATTTGTGTTTTCTTGAAATTAATACAGTCTGATCCTTCCACCTTCTCTGGTACAGCAGAAAATCTCAGTTTTTTTCCTGTTTGCTCTGTCCTCTAATTATACCATTTTTGTAATACCTCTTCTTGAACTATACTCAGCCACCCTTTTCTTCGTTTTGACCTCTAATGTTTGCTGTTTTATCAGCTCATCTGGATATCTATTTAAAGCTTCTTCCATGTTACCAGTCTTTTGTTTTTTAAGTTGATATACTCCTTCATTGCTTCCTTTATTTTAATTGGCTCTAGGCACATTTGACTTATTTTTTCCTCTAGATTACTGGAAGTCATATCTTGCACCAAAGCTGGAACTTGAACTGTTTTTTGCTGAACAGCTGCAGGATTCTTCCCAGCCTGCATTTTCTCCTCACTTTTTGTGGTAGATTTTCTTTCAGGTTTCTTTTTTGCTGGTATCCAGGCAATGCACTGACTAGCCAGTAACTAACATCTACCCAAAATGACAAATTCAATGGCTCTCTTTTCTGAGTTTCTGTTTTCACACTGGAAGATCTAAAATTAAGCTGTCACTCAGTGTGCAGCCATCTTGGAAGTTACTCCATGCTTGTATTTGTGTTATAGGATCATAGGAGGTTATTAGGCTAATGGCCCTGGGGCCCTTACAAGCCTAGCCAAGAATATATCCCCAAAAAAGAAACCACATTAAGCACCATCCTTTCAAAGATTTATACCTAGGCAGTAGAAGTGACAAGTGAGTAAATACAGGACATTTGTACTGTATTGATGTCAGTCATTAATCTACTTCTAAAAGTTCTGACCGCTTGGCACTATGTTGTGGCTAGAATATGCAGACCAATATGTTTGAAGTTATTTAATCCAAATCTGTACATGTATTTTCAGTAAAATGTTGCATTCAGACCATTAATTTTCAGCAGTTCTTTCCAACAATCTTATTCACATGCATCCGAATGCTTTATATTCATTTTCTGGCCAAGCAATTTCTCTTCTGCAGTTACAACAAACAACTTACTTTCATATACCTATTCAATATTGTGCAGATTCTTTTTAATACACTTTTTACTTACATATAATAAATTTCCTTTTCTAGCTAGCAAAGATTATGCAAGATTGATTAAAAGCAGGACAAAGCTTTCTTTCATGCTTGTGTCTGCAAAGAGGTATGAATTAAAATTGAACCCACTTTAATTCTCATTGTATATTTTATGTTTGGCTGTACTTGTGGTCGCTTGCTTTGCACTCATCCAGAGTTGTAGACACGGTCTGGTTTATTTCTCTTGCTAGTCTGCTCCTTTTCTCATTATTTACTGCACAACAAATGATTTTATCACTCATGTGACAATCATGCAAATCCCCATATTCACGCTGTTCTGCCCTCTTCTTTAGCTCAGTAATAGAAGAATCTACATTTTCCATAGGAGCTTTTGGTCTTGTAAAGCACATATGGAAAAAACAGCTAGTTCATTCTAGGTTCAAAGTAATTCTTGTAGAAGTCTTCACTGATTATGATGGCTAGCTGGGAGAGTGAGGCTTGGACTCCATGCTGAGTACTCATGGTAGGATACTGGATAATTTTATATTGTCCAATGAGGTGACTGAGTTCTAAAGTTAAATCAAAGAAAATGCTGTCTGTGAACTAATATTGTCTAAGATTGTGTGTGGGGGGAGAATGAATAGACAGGGGCACTTTTTTCTATTTTTACAGGAAAACTACTGATAATTCCTGAATTTGGTCCTCCTCAGTATGGGAAAAATAAAACAAGATTTTCACCATTTTAGACCAGAGTACTCATTCACTACAATATGAATGTCTTCCCATATTTATTGATTTTAATACTGTCAGATTGATTTATTGACTGTTCTGTGCCTAGCATCTGTTTTAATTTACCAGAAATATAGTTGCAATAGAAATTTACAAAGAAGTCATGGTAAGGACCATAAATTACATTTAGACATCACAGGTATAATTCTTGGATTAAATATATCACAACATAATTTCATTTTTTTGAGAAACTTACATCACAGTAGCTCTACAAATAGCTAATACATACTTTTCTCTCAAGTAATTACCAATTCATGAGATGCCAAGTGTTGTTTCAAATTATGTGTTGTTCAGGGTTGTTAGCCTCAGTGCACCTCAGTTTAGAACTGATATATAAAGTGTGATGACCCACCACTGGACCAGTAATCAAGGAGCCTCAATCTTCATCACTGGCAACACTGGGGGATGTACACTGGGTGGATAACAGGTACACACACAGTATTTTCAGATGCAGCTCTCTGCATCAAGTGCAAGTTCCCTGCCCAAGTGTCCCTGCCAAAGTAGCTAACACACACACTCTTTGAGGTTTGATTTACACACACACACACACACACACACACACACACACACGCGCGCGCGTGCGCACACACACACACACACACACACACACACACACACACACACACACACACACACACACACACACATACACACACACACACACCTGGTAAAGGCTGGCACAGGTTTACTAGCTATGCCCCCTTTTGCCGAGACTATAAGGTAGTTATCACTGCCACCAGCCAACTCCTTATCAGCTTCTTTAAGGCCCTTAAGAAAGGTTGTCCAATCTTACTGTGTAATAGTAATTTTAATACAAATGGTAGTTTGACCAATAGCAAGGCTATTAGGAGTGGCCCATAGTGTCACCAAATAAAGCAAGTACTCTCAAAACTTAAATATCTCTAGACAGATCAGCCACAATGAAAGGTTTAAATATATTTAATAATAATAAAAGAACAAGAAAATAATCAAAAGAAATATTGAAAACAACATTGCAGGACAGTCTCAAAAAATAAAGAAATTTATCTAAACTAAACTTTGCTATATTACTGACTATATCAAAGAGAATTACTATACCCTAGTTAACTTACTTAAGAGCAAGGCAGATGTGGTGAATGTTTTTTATTGTTGTTGTTGTCAGATCCAAAACAGAATACATAATGCTGTGTGTCTCTAAGAGACTTCTGTAATTAATACCTCAAATATTACTGCTGGGATAGCTTGCAGAATTATATAATTTCTTGTCATCTGACTCTATCCCATGTGAAACCCCTAATGCTGGAAGCTAGCAGTATTTAGCATCTGCCTGTGAAAATACATAGACTTCAGATCACAGGCAGATGGTGGAAGTCATAAGACAACTGCATTCCTTCACATTCAAAACTAGTAATTATTTCACCTTAAAGACAATCCAAAGAGCTCCCTAGTATAGACATTCTGTCTCTAGCTGCAATAAAATAATTTAATTTCAGCTATTTTCCTGAAGTTAACCTCCTGTATTATAGTTTCCACTGTTAAAATGTATACATTTAAACATTTACAATAGTACATGTACATTTCTGTTCTCTTCTAGTAGGCCAAACTGTGAATCCATTTTAGACATAAGAATATTGCAAATACACTTTTCAACACACGTCTGTGCAGACAAGTTTGATATACACATAACATACAGTTTTAAAACAGTTGTAACACAAGCATCGTATATAAATCATGTTGATATTCACAAATGACATAATTATTTACAAAATTTCAGATAGCTATGGTGGCAGTATCTCCCTTTGTCACATAAGGGTCTGAGGACTGACAATTATCTCATTCAAGTCAAAAATGCCTTCTTTGTACATTTCCTGTTCACACCCATAGCTCCTTATGGCATTCATAATTTTTGTGCCTGGCTTCCGTAACTAAGCAACTTACCAGCTAATAATAATAAACAGTATTAGAAAGTGCAAATAGTTATTAACAAATTGACTAAAAAATATTGTTAATTTAGGATGTGCTACAGTAGAGAAATTAATCACTTTTTGTCACTTAGCATGCATATTTTTATGTTTGTGATAAATCTTTCATAAATGAGAGCCCTACATGTTATTGAGTGGTATGGTGTGATATACTAAGGTAGAAAACAGGGAAATGTATTACCAATGTTAATTTATATCACACTATATCTGAGATTTTGCTAGTTGTTTATTAGTAATTATGAAAATAAACAATGTTTCCATACATACTTAATACTTAAAAAAGTGACTTACAAACTGTTGCATAACTTTAAATGCTGTAGAAGAACACTGCCTTTGGTATTTGCATGGGAAGTTGCACATCTTTAGAGATATTCAGTGTTATTTTTTGTTGCTAATTATAAAAATGAAGCAAATGTTTTGATATTTCTGTAAATATCTCAATATACATACATTCACAGAAAAAATATTTGTTGCCATTTGAAAGCTTATGCCAAGTTATCAGAAGTGTTCTAACAATATATGTGTAGGTTGTACAGTTTTAAAATATGAGAATTTTTGTTAAAGTTTAGCAGAAAGTATAATTTGAGGTTTGTCGGCATTATAACATATAGTATTTACGGAAAGACTATGAAAGCACTATTATCACTGTAAAGAATAATTCTTGATAATAGTGCTATCTGTGCAGTTTTAATAGTTTTTCTGATCACAAAATATTTCTGTTTATTTATCCTAGTTTCAAGTATTGCACATGCTTTCTAACTGTAAATCAAATGTAAATGATAACTCAAACCTGCTACTCTGAATCTGTTCCTAAAACACTTCTTGGGGTCCCTTAACTTTAAAAAAATATATCAATGTCCATTTTCTTTAAATGAGTCTTCTACATAAATTACTGACTCCTCAAACTTACCCATGAACAGGTTCTTGTAACTTGGAACAAATATAACCATAGCAGTCCCACAAACTGGTTTGTAAAAGGTACCTATAAAACAGAAACAATTATCCATCAAACCAAATATTCACATCTCCAATATTTCAAAAAAGCTTTCTGAATCTTTAATATAATATGAAACATCACTTAGTCCCGAATCATGAAAAATACAATAAAGACTACATACCTCCAGTGAAGCAAAATTAACATTTGTGCCCCAACAACATTTTTGATAATACGCTGTCCTTAACATAAGACTTCAGATTTAGGTTTGGGAGAGTGGCCTAATGGTTAAGGTGTTTGCCTTACAAACACAAGGTGCAGGGTTTAAGTCTCACAAGGGATAATTGGCTAAGCTTAAAATGGCTCGCAAGGGCAGTTAGGTTAGTACTAGTCTATGAACCTATGAGCCTATGAACCTAATACATAAGATTTTAACACCATGTCCAATATTATCACTACCCTTTCAAAGCCCCCCCCCCCCACTTGAGAAGCTATTGGCCTTCCAAGAGGATCAATCAAACTCTTATGCACCTTTGGAATTGAATAAAATATATGTAACCTTGGATTCACAACCAATTAACTTCTATGGTGCAATTGTTTTCGTACGTTAAGTTTTTGCCTTACTATTGTAATGATTTATAACTTGATTATGTATGACATATCTCTGCTTAAATGTATTTTTTCAAAGTTTTGTATAATTCTTTTTCTAACTATATATTAGACAAAACTGTATTTTTCTAATGTAGTGTGAACTGCAATGTATGACTGAATGTCAGATAAATGAATAACATTCACTACTTCATATTCACATGCATATATTAACAATCTTAAACACATTCTAAAATATGCTTCCTTGGTCATTGCATTTGTTATACCTACCTTGTCAGCTGACTTAACTAACAATGACAAATCAGAGGCTAACATTTTCAAAGTCTTTTTGTAATTAATAAAATGTTTAGAAAACATTTTAACATATTCAATTCTTTCTTTCTTTCCTATATCATAGTACACTGACACTACTTAATTATTGAAGGGAAGCACAAATTTAATCTGTCTCTTAAAGTTAGCAATACTGCTGTAATTATCACAAAATACATCATTAACCTCAACAATTCCCATATTTAATGTTGAAAAATAAGCTGAGCTGTATTTTTCTAATAAAAACTGATATCCAAAATAATCGGACATAGAAGTAAATTTTAATCCTTTAGGAAGAATTTTCAAAGCAGTTGTTAACAAAATGACATTCCCAAGGACAATAACAGTCTGAACATCAGGAAGAGCAGAAGCCATAGTGTGATATTCACTAGGTATAGTATTTCTTGTTTCTACCCTTTCTGCTTTCTAAAATCCACACTGTCCATTATCATGGCTATTTACAGTTTTCAAACTGGTACCAGATGCTGGAACCCCCATTTGAGTTTAAGAATTCACTCTTGATATCACTGAAATAGTGCAATTTTCAGAGTTCTCCTTATTTGTATTAGCTGAGAATCATCTTTTCCTACATCATCTAGAAACAAACCAGCACTTCACTGCTGTGATACACTACCTTGTTATCCCGTTGGCATCCTCCCCACATGCTGATGGCCTCTCTGAGAGTGTTCCCAAGGGAACATCAATCCCTGTTCAAAAAGCCCCATGTCTAGCTGTAACTACCACAGTTTTTTTTTTCAAAACTAATTCTTCTTCCAGGTTCTGTAGACCTGAAACAAGTTCTCCAGACCATCCTCCATTTACTGCACTAATGATCATACTACCACTTGTTTTCCAAGAGATTATTTATTATATCATCAAGCAGTTCAACTTGCATTTTATTGTATTCTACTAAAACTTTAACAAATTCCAAAAAAAACCAAGTAAAAACTGTCTATTCATAATGTTGATTCAAGTCTGAGTAATCTGAACCAAAGGGAAAATAGGACGTAGCTATAACAATACTCCACAATGAACAATATTATTAAGTAGATACTGAAGTAGCAAAGTCCATTTGGTGACATACCTTACTTCTTTCTTCATATTATATTTCCAATGAAAATTATTTTACTTTTAAAATACAAGGTACATTTAATTGTCAGACATCTGGTGTTGTTTATGTTGCAATTTGTCAACAATGCCCTGGATATTATATTGGTAAAACAGAGTTTACGAACATGTTTATGATATCAGGAGGAATAAGGAGAATAATGCTTTAGCTAAAAATGTGTGTCAACATCCAGGACATGTTTTTAAATTTTCAGTTATTGAGAAAGTAAATATTAGCATTGTGGACCCTGGCTGTTGATATTGGAAAAACATGATTTATATTGTCAGTTAATCTTAAATGCCAGTATATGGCCAAGGCTAGATGAGCAGATTTCAATAAGTTCTTTAGTGAGGCTAAAAGCATTGAGTAAATAACATTTTTAAATCTTTATTTAAAATGTTCTATTATTTATATTATCATCTTTAATATTTTATGGGTTCTGTTCACTGTTTTTAACTTTTGCAATTCAAAGTTTTTCTATTAAGCTACGTTGCTTTAAAGTTTGGTAATGTTTTGGGGGGGGCTTGTCTGCCATGTGACTTGATTAAACTGATTATATAATATGATTGCATGTACTAAACTTTATCTGATGACGTTTTGTAAATAAAACAAAGTGCTTATCCAACTTGTGTGGTGAGTTTCATTTGTCTGTTTTTTGGCACCAGTCATTTCAGTGGTAATTCAGATGTTTTTGGTCAGAGTCTCTGCAGACTGGCATTTACTTCTTCTTGGTTTGTCATTTTTCTGGGTTTGGATTTGTGCATTTTTGAACATCATGCCTGCAGGAGGACTAACTGGCTTTCGACCACTGTTTTCGGAAGTTGATACTATTGAGTTACAACAAACTGTTGGTAACCTCACTTTATAGTACAACAACTTTTTCAATGTTTAGATGACATTTCACAGCCCAATTTTTTCTTCCCAAGAGGTAAGGGGCTGGGATACAGTCAATGAGTTGCATTTAAGACAATTTATCAACTCTTCCAATTTTATTAAATTTAATGTGAAACTTATTGATGAGTTTATAGCTGACATAAATTCTCTTAATGATATGATAACACATGATTTATCATTTGAAAACCATAAATATGATTAAGCACATATTTTTACTAGTACTGATGATCAAATTCACATTATGAAGGGTTGAAAAATTAAGAAATTGGAAAGAAATATATGTGACTATCTCAACCAAAAAGTCTACCCTATTCCTCCTGCCTCTCAAACGTGGAGTAATAAATTTACCATAATATTGTTCATAATTCAATCACCCCAATTACAGGAGAAAATGTGACGAATGAACAAAAATGACAACCTGAGTGACCCTTTAGAATATCCACCACTTCAGTGGTCAGAACATATCAAAGCAAAGCAGAACTACAGCTAATGGGAGCTGAGAACTCATGACCAGCCCTAACATAGAGGCCAATCATGAGGGTAGAAATGAGGGTGCAGGTACCCAATTGGAGTTAATAAAGGATGATGGACCCCAGAAGATGAGATCAATATTTGCAAAGTACTTAAAAATAAGAGTAGTGATTTTAACATTTATAATTTTTCTCTTATTCCATTAACATGGAATGTGGTGACATTTTTGCATGTGGTTTAACTTTTGTACCTGTAAAACATTCTAATTTAGCCTACTTGCTTATGAACTTTAAGCAGTTCATTAGAAAGTTGAATTTTAATATTTTGTTCAAAAATCTAACTGATGTAATGAATACATTAATACTGTCTAGTACTTATAACCCAACTGTTCAACCAACCTTATTTTTGTTTGAGAAAATATGTGAGCTTGATTTACATAATGCATTATATAATAACAAAAAAGACAATGTTGTTTTTATGATAACTTGAGCCATAGAGCGAAAGAATTATTAAATAAATTGAAAAATAATGACTTAAGAATCATGAAGCCAATAATGGGGAGGGTTGGTAATAATGGAGAGAGAGATTTGCATCCAAACAATGCTTAAAATGTTATCTGATAACACCTATTTAGATGTGTCTTAAAATTAATTAAATATATCTTACAGAAAAAAATAAAAATTATTTGAATGACATGTTTATACATCAACAAATTGATTTAGATGAGTGCAGCTTTTTGAATGTCACATCCCCTATTGTGCCTAGGATGTTTGGTGTCCCAAAAAAATATATGCAAGCATGCACAACCCCCTATGAGACCTGTTGTTGATGCTAGAGGTTCCAACACCCACCCCCTGTGCAAAACATTTTTAGATGAAAGATTAAAGGTTTTGGTAGCACAAGAGGCTCAGATTTGTAGAGACTCCTGGGACTTCTTAGATAAAATAAATAAACTTGAATTTAAAC
This sequence comes from Protopterus annectens, assembly GCF_019279795.1. Taxonomy (NCBI): domain Eukaryota; kingdom Metazoa; phylum Chordata; order Ceratodontiformes; family Protopteridae; genus Protopterus; species Protopterus annectens. The sequence continues at coordinate 1,141,322,684 of NC_056733.1, read as the reverse complement.
AGAATTACATATTTATAATGGTAGATGTGAAATATTTGTATACAACCATACCACATGATGTGGGAATGCAATGGTTTGTTGAGTTTCTTTTTTAAAAAGGTGTCCCACAGGATAAAATCAACATCTGTGAAACATTGCTTGAGATTGTATTAAAAAACAATTTTTTGATATTTCAAGGAAAGTATTATTTACAATACATGGGTTGCAGTGGGATCAGATTGTAGCGGGCTTTTTGCAAATATTACTATGGTCTAATATAAGAAAAAAAGTTTACTAAACTCAGAAATCTATTAAGTCCTGCAAATTTTACATCCATTACCTGGATGATCTTTTTATTGTCTGGGATGATTACAGTAAAAAATTGTGGACTTTTTAGTTTATATTTACCAGACTACCAAGTTTTTGAAGTTTACACATGAATGTAATGATTTAAATAGCACCATGATTTCTATGGCAGTAGTTGACATTTCTTCATCTCATATGCCATACTTATACTGCAGTACTTCATATGTGTGATAGGTAGTATTACAGTACCTGATATATGTGGTGAATTATACTGCAGTACCTCATATCTATGTCAGTGATATTGCAGTACTTCATATGTGTGGTAGGTGATACTGCAATATCGCATATGTACTGTGGTGATATTGCTGAACATCATGTGAATGGTGCATGGTAATGTATGTACCCTGTATGTGATATGGTAATATTGCATTATTTCACGTGTCATAGGTGTATGTGCCGTGCATGTGCTGTGATGATAGTGTAGTACTTCATATGTGTAGTAGGTTGTACTGTATGTACCTTGCATATGCTGTGGTGATGTTGCAGTACTTCATGTGTGTGTGGTAGGTGCTACTGCAGTACTTCATGTGTGTGTGGTAGGTGCTACTGTATGTACCTTATATCTGCTTTGGTAATATTACATTACTTCATGTGTATCATAGGTGCATGTACCGTTCATGTGCTGTGATGATATTGCAATACTTCATAGGTTGTACTGATATTGCAGTATGTTATATGTGCTGTGGTGATATTGTAGTACTTCATATGTGCAGTAAGTGATACTGTATGTACCTTGTATGTGTTGTTGATATTGCTGGTGATATTGCATTACTTCATGTGTGTGATAGGTGCATGTAGTCTGCATGTGTTGTGATGATATTGCAGTACTTCAAGCATGTGGTAGATGATACAGTATGCATCTAAAATGTGCTGTGGTAATATTGTAGTACTTTATGTGTGTGGCAGGTGATACTGTATGTACCGTGCATGTGCTGGGATGATACTGTAGTACTCACATGTACTGTATGTAGCTGATGTTGCAGTACTTCATATGTGCAGTGGTGGTATTGTAGTACTTCATATGTGTAGTACGTGATACTGTATGCACCTTGCATGTACTGTGCTGATACTGCATTATTTCATGTGTGTGGTAAATGCACATAACTTGCATGTGCTGTGGTGATATGGTAGTACTTCATATGTGTGGTAGGTGATACTGTATGTACCTGATATGTGCTGTGATGAAATTGCAGCACTTTGTGTGTGGTCGATTAAGTACTGCAGTACCTCATAGCTGTTGTTGCTGTACTGCATTACTTCATATGTATAGTAGGTAAAACTGTGGTACATTATGTGTATTGTGGTAAGCACCATTTCAGCAGCTCCTCAGTGCTGAAAGTTATAATTTGTCAAAATTATGATTTTGGAAATGTGTTGCAGGTTTAACATTTATAAAGCACAATTAAGATCTGAAGATATTGTTTAATCAGAAGTATATTGCATTTTAGGAATGACTGAAGCACAGAGATCTAACTACATATTTTGCCTGACTTCTGTTTTGCTGTATCATGATGCCATGAAGTATCACTAGACTTGAAAGTAAAAGTAATGACTAACTGCTCATGCACAGTCCTCACATGTATGCATGCATGCACAGACACATGCACTCACACACACACACACACACACACACACACACACACACACACACACACACACACACACACACACACACACACACACACACACACACACACACACACACACACACACACACACACACTCACACGTGCACATGCATGCACACATACATGCATGCACACATACACACACACACACACACACACACACACATACAAATGCACATTCACACATACCATGCACACTCATATCATACACAAAAACACACGTACACATATACACTTGCACATGTATGGACACACACACATGCACATATACATGCACGCACGCACACCACACGCGCACACACACACATACATACACACTCAGGCACTCATGGACACCCACAGACACACACACACAAGCACATACACTCACACACACACACACACAGGCATGAACACACACATTCACATGCATGTGCACACACACACGCACGCACACACGCACACATGCATGCACACACACACACATTCTAGAATCAGAAATTGTCCCTGTTTGTACATTTACAGCATGAAACCCTAGTGTTGCCACACACACACACACACACACACACACACACACACACACACACACACACACACGCACACACAATAAATAAAAAACATGTTGAAGTGCTGTGTAGTAAAAAAAATAGAGCATAATGTCTCCCAGTTATTAGTTTGCTCAGTACATGTTCCTTTGCCCAGAAGTCTAAGTACTTCAAACATTAATCTTTTGTTTGCACTCCAATAAATGGACACATGTTGAGAATAGGCACATTGTTCTTAAACATCAGCTGCATTCCCTTTTCAACATATTTAGTGAGTTTTCTGATCATCACCCACTTAATTAATTCCCTTGAGGTATAGCAGTGACTTTAGTCTGAAATACCAATAGGACATGCACTTATCTTTCTGTGCTGTCTTAACATGAGGTTTGTTAGCTGTCTGTGCAGATGGTTGTCTGGGTAGATGGGGAGAACCCTATGAGCCACTGCAACTGTAGACCTGGTAGTAGATAAATCTGATATTTTGGTCAGTAGGGTCAGGTCGTTAAAAGATCTGTGAATCTGGTTGTTTTTCCCCCCAAAATACTGCAACCATTTGATGCAGTCATTGTTTCCTTTTATACCAGCTTGTGGTATGATAATCTTGTTTTTCTATGTAGCTTTGGGGTTAGAACCAGGAAAATGGAATTAAGAACTTTCTCTAAAAGTTCTGTTCGCAGGCATATGTGTCTTAATTTCAACTTTCTTGGAGGTTTTGGGCTCTCTAGCATACCTCCACTACTAGGATGTATACAAGTATGTATACATATGTGTTTGTACAGTTTATTTGTGTGCATTTTCTGTTTTTCTGATACTGCTGCCATTATGCAACTCAGTTTCACATGTAAGAGTAAAGATTGCTAGTCCAGTGACCTACTGCCCATTTCTGCTAGATCTGCATTATTCAGATTTCATGCAATGCCTTCATTTGTAACAATGGATATAGTTGAGTGATTTAACACCTGATAAAAGTTGTGTTTGCATAATTATTGTAATTAGTGACAACACAACTGAGTGACTTAGAAAGTGAGCTGCAGAAGAGGTGCCATTTGGAGATGATGTTTTGGGGTCCTTGGTATGAGTGACTTAGAAAGCGAGCTGCAGAAGAGGTGCCATTTGGAGATGATGTTTTGGGGTCCTTGGTATGAGTGACTTCGAAAGCGAGCTGCAGAAGAGGTGCCATTTGGAGATGATGTTTTGGGGTCCTTGGTATGAGTGACTTAGAAAGCAAGCTGCAGAAGAGGTGCCATTTGGAGATGATGTTTTGGGGTCCTTGGTATGAGTGACTTAGAAAGCGAGCTGCAGAAGAGGTGTTATTTGGAGATGATGTTTTGGGGTCCTTGGTATGAGTGACTTAGAAAGCGAGCTGCAGAAGAGGTGCCATTTGGAGATGATGTTTTGGGGTCCTTGGTATGAGTGACTTAGAAAGCGAGCTGCAGAAGAGGTGCCATTTGGAGATGATGTTTTGGGGTCTTAAATTTCTCATGCTTCCTGTGAGATGCTGCTACTGCCAGTTAACTAAACTCTGTTACCCCTAAAAAGTGCCAGTAGGGTCTGCTTAATTAACCGGGGCTAAATAAGCAACTTTACAAAAATAACTCAAGTACACTCACAATGCATCTCTACTGAAACCATCTGCTATTCTATAAGCCACATATCTGAAAAAATTATTATAACAAAAAATTGTTCTAAATTCACTATAGTCAAGTGCAGTACAAGAAGGTGGTACATTACTGCAAGTTTTTCTCACATCAAACTGTGTATATCATTTCCTCACTGCTAAGACTTGTTGTTTAAATTACTTGTTAAATAGGAAAACTGCCTAGTTCCTCAGAAACAGAATATGGTAGGACTGTTTTTCTGTTTGCTGCTCCTTAGAGTGTAAAAGCCAGAGAACTATTGTCTCTCCTAATAGTTCTTTAGGCATTGGGTGCTTGGTCACACCCAAGGCAGACATTAAATTATGACAACAACAAATAGTAACAATGATATGCTACTCATATGCTGTAATGGTTAACTCCCAAGCATGGGAAAATGCAGTGTAATGACATTTCAAATGGGTAGAGTCCCTTAAATTTCTCATCTGAATAAAGAGTAAGATGGAAAGGCAATGCAGTGATGGAAAAATAGTCTGACCTAGTTTCTAATGAAGCATTGGACAGAATCCTAATTACATGAGAGAAAGGAAGGTGGCCTAATGGTTAAGGTGGGAGGGTGGCCTAATGGTTAAGGTGTTTGCCTTACAAACACAAGGTGCAGGGTTTGAGTCGCACAAGGGATAATTGGCTAAGCTTAAAATAGCTCACAAGGGCAGTTAGCTTAGTACTAATCTATGAATCTATGAATCTATAGGGTACAGCCTATATGATAGTCAGAAGTCTTCCATTTTCTACAAATGTATCTCTATAAATAAACTTAGAGTTTAACCTGGCTTTGTCTGTTGTTTCTATGCACTTTAATTAACTGGTTCTATCTTCTTCAGCCTATTTTAGACTTATCCTTCTATGTTCAGCTTCTGTAGATTCTTTGTTTTTAGAGAGCTTTTGGGGGCTATCCAAACCATTCAGACTCTGGTACAGGTCAGAGCAGAAATGAGTACTCAAGGCTGCCGAACCTGCAGTATGCCGAGCAACATTTTCATTCAGATTCCTGAATATCTGCTCAAATGACATCACTTACACATTGCATGATAGTAAAGATCCAATCATGCATTATAACATGACACGTCTCCGTTTGATTACTTGAAGAAATATATAAAAAATAAATAGCTCAGAGAGCGGAAAACAAGTAGTATAATATGATATCACCCTGTCAAACTATACCTTACCCTGAGGTACTCCTGAACGCAGACAATGATCATAATGTATAGCAAGCTAAAACTGCAAGCTGGAGGCTACCCAAGCCCTTGTCTTTATTTTAGTGTTCAAAACTACAGCATGTTGGTTCTCAAGGATGTATAACCAATTTCTGTTAAAAAAAATAAAATAAAAGCATTCCCATCTTCTCCTTTCTGTGCTCTCTGTCAGATCTGTCCTTATTGTGGTCTCTGTTTTTACTTTATGCTGGCACAGTTTTATGTGATTGTATATAACATGTACCTGTTTGTCTCTTCATGTGGTCTCACTGGTCACAAGAAAATGACAAATGTTATCCAAAGATTTTTGGATATTTTCATCAGAGTAGGTGTAAAGACATTCTTATGAGTCAAAAAGTATAGAAACTAGAATACAGGAAATGTCTAAAACTGCATTGATTATCAAACAAAATCTTATTTTTTTTCTAGGAAAAATGACCAAGAGTAATAATTCAAAGGCTAGAATCTAGCATCATAAATGGGTAAGCTAAATTAATTTATTATTATTATTATTTTTTTTTTTTTTTGCATTTGCCTAGTGTGAAAGTCCAAATGGGTAAACATCCCTTCCCAGCAGAAGCCTGGGGAGAAAAAAGAGCTAAAATAATATCTAACAGGATACACATCATGTAATAATAATAAGTCCACAACAGTCTGACCACAAGATAATATAAAACCTACAATAAAATCTGGTGCAATTCCCAAAAATTCTATTGAAAATTACAACGGTGGCTTAAGGAAATAAAATTAGAGAGTATTATAATGTGGTGTAGACAAGAATGGACAACTTAATGTACAAAATTATTGGCTAAGAAGTAAATATATCGTGGTGACATACGAGTAGGAAAAATTGTGGAATTATTAGTGTCACATAGTGAAAAAGTAATATATAATATATTCAGTATATATAATAATATATTGAGTAGGTATGCAAGGTCAGTTGGCATTATTTAACAGACACAAAGTAATCATGTAGACAATAAGTTAAAAAAGGTAGAGCAAGATGCTGTTACTAATCCATTCACTAATCGTTGAAGTATATTGCACTAGCTACTTAACTATAGGAGGGAAACAGAATAGAGTGAGAACGCAGAAAAAGACTAGCGTGAGACAAATGGGAGAAAGTGGGAGAAGGAGTATTAGTGAATTTAAGGCAGAATAAAGACCTAGACCTGAACAAAAGATTGGTAGCTAAACTTTGGTCAGAAAGTCAGCTCAGTATTGTAACAATTTTAATTCTGAATACAGCAGTAGCATCCCCCTGGGATCAGAGGGATTGCTTGGAAGACAGGATGCAGCAGGCAAAAGCACTTCGTCATTCAGGGGTTGATATAGGTAGCTGGGACTGCAGGGAGAGGTCTGGATCTGCTGGAGATCACACTGAAATGGTAGCTTTCTAATAATATTTTAGCAGGCTTTGGCAGCAACTTAGGCTGACCATATATGGAAGTAGGGGGTTGACTGGAAGAGGTATAAGAAGGTAAACAGCCCAGCACTCATGTGCCAGTAATGTTGCTCACTCTGACATCACCAATAAGAATTTAGTCCTAGTAGCTGCAGTAACAGAGTCAGATTCGGGCAGAGGATTTAGAGTAGATGTAAGGGGCATTTGAAACCTAACTATAAATACAAATATACATTGACATAAACAGATAAATTTTAGTGAAAATTTCACATTCAGAATCAAATAAATTCTTAGTGGCAGAGCCAACGATGACACAATACACATCAGTCCAACAACTGTGTTGTCATAGAGGGACAATGCCCTGTCTGTGGTCCAGAAATAGGAGTTCGACTACTGAGTTAGCCGGGTGGAGAGGAATGGCAAGGCTTAACCTGCAGACCTCTTCTGGGGGAAGGTTGAAAGTATGTGCCTATGTGCCCTCATGGTGCATGAAGTCCTGGAGAAGACTGTCCCTCACACAGAGGTGCAATCTAAAAATGTGGTGGTAAGTGTCAATTAATAATGCTATGCACTGAAACATAACCATACATCACAAAGATGCATCATATACCAAGCCCTTGGACATGACTAGGCATACAAAGGGGAGGTTAGGGCTGAATGAAAAAATAAGTCTCTCAGCACACAAATGATTGCTGCCATTCCTGGCTAGGTTAACTTTCACCCCTGGGAATGAATGTGCCATAGTACTCTCACAAATAGAATGAACAGTTCCATATAGTAAGCAGGATGACAGGGCTTGAATGTCATCATGGAAAGCCCAGACAAAGGAAAAAAAAAGAATAAGAATCGGTCCAGCATGTAGCTACTTCCCACAACTAGAGGTTTGTAGGTGGTTTGGCGTGAGCTTCCCACCTTATTGGATATAGCTGCAGTTCATAAATGCATAGTGTAGTGTAGTGTAGCCATTAAATGTATAGCAACTAAACAAAAACGGCAACATGACGGAGTTTGTCAGGTTTCAGCTTCCTTTGTGGTATATCTGGTTGGTGCAACTGTAGCTGAAACTAACACAGAATTATGGTTAGCTTCAATGCACAATCCATATTTGGATAAATGTGTATTTTATAACTGCACATTTCACTCCACATTGCGACCTCAAAAGTAATAAAGATTAATTAGTGACTGATTAATCATAGTGCTGTCTTACATTGGATAAAGTAATATACATATATTTTCCATTGACTGAAATACCATAAAGCCTCAGATCTACTTAACTGTTTATATATCACTTTATGGTACTTTGAAATTGTGGAGCAGTTATAATGAAACAAGTTAACTTACATTTCAGGTTTACTGGTCTTTAAAATTAATTATGGGTCAATCTTCTACAGTTCCCCATGTCTATAGCCCAAATGTATCTGAAAGATTTACAATAAAGACCCTGCCTTAATGTTGACAGATGAATTATATACAGAATCTTATGGCTATACCAGACCATTGTCCTTTTTGTTATGACTTGGGTTCCTTTTCATGAATAGTTTTTCTGAACAGTGTCCAGTTAGTTTAACACTGTTCATTTCAAATTGACTGACCAAAGACTGCTTTTAAAGGCCTTTTTATTAGTTTTTACTTATTATTTTACTTGTTGTAGCTTTTTTCTGAAGTGTATTGATGTTGTGTCAGATATAATAAATAGGGTTCTAAGGGGTATTGCTGCATACATGTAGACAGGAGTGGGCAGTTTTGTGCCATACATAAATGCAGTTAAAAAGTTTTGTTAAGACACTGCTTGGTAATTCAGATCCAGGCAAATGTTATTTGACTAATCAGACATTGCTCTAATGATTGAGCTTTTCCTTTTAACATTCAAATGTGTACCTTGGTTCATACTTATAATGTAAAGTAGTATTTAGGCATTGCCTTAAAAAAATACATCAGAAAGTACCTTAATCAGTAGGGTCATATTTTTTACCTTGTTTTTCTCACTGAATGTGGATCTAATACATGTACTATATATATATATATATATATATATATATATATATATATATATATATATATATATATAAAACTGCTTTCTGTTTTACATATACTGTATGTGTGTATGCATGTATATATATATATATATATATATATATATATATATATATATATATATATATATATATATAAAACTGCTTTCTGTTTTACATATACTGTATGTGTGTATGCATGTATATATATATATATATATATATATATATATATATATATATATATATATATAAATCTGCTTTCTTTTTACATATACTGTATGTGTGTATGCATGTATATATATATATATATATATATATATATATATATATATATATATATAAAACTGCTTTCTGTTTTACATATACTGTATGTGTGTATGCATGTATATATATATATATATATATATATATATATATATATATATATATATATATATATATATAAAACTGGTTTCTGTTTTACATATACTGTATGTGTGTATGCATGTATATATATGTATATATATATATATATATATATATATATATATATATATATATATAAAACTGCTTTCTGTTTTACATATACTGTATGTGTGTATGCATGTATATATATATATATATATATATATATATATATAAAACTGCTTTCTGTTTTACATATACTGTATGTGTGTATGCATGTATATATATATATATATATATATATATATATATATATATATAAAACTGCTTTCTGTTTTACATATACTGTATGTGTGTATGCATGTATATATATATATATATATATATATATATATATATATATATATAAAACTGCTTTCTGTTTTACATATACTGTATGTGTGTATGCATGTATATATATATATATATATATATCTTTCTGTTTTACTAATAGACATTGTACTTTCATAGGTTCACAGGAGATTACTAGGCTAACGGCTCAAGAGCCGTTACAAGCCTAGACAGTTTTGTCTAATTTTACCCATATTTTATCCAATTTTCTATCCCTAGAGGAAAGATAACAAAGGTCAGCAAGCAGGGTTTTTACAATTTTTACAGACTGCCTCTGTCCATAAGGGACATGGGTACCACCCCTGAATAGAATTTGTGATTTCCCATCCATTGGTCCAGACTACACCTGAAAGTGAACAGGGAAGGGCTCTGTTTCATACAAACAGAAAGCCTATTCCAGAAGAGGGGCAATCTCTGAGATAAATATCTGTTTGTCCAGCATGATCTATTCATGTCAGAGATTAGGTTTAGATATTTGGAGAGGATAACCCTCATGCAGTTAGTTTTGCAAGTATGCAACATTTCCATCAAGGTCCAAAACTGCCTTGCAGGTCAGGCACAGATCACATCTCAGTAATTGTTAGGAAGCTGAATACAGTGATAGAACTTTTATTCTGTCCGCATATGACATGTTGGTTATACCCTGTAGTTTTTTTGGTGAGAAACTTTTGAGGATGCTCCAGCTGTTGCAGGTGCCTGGCGAGGTATTTGCCAAAGGGTGAATCGTACACAATTATTGATAAGATGAGGGCCAAGTACAGTGGTACTATGACATCTTAGATCTGGATGTAATGCCCTTACTTAGAATCTGAGCCACATAGAAGTATTTCCTTACCACCGTGGACAAATGATGGTCAAAGTTCAGGTTACTGAGTACTCAGATCTCTCACCACTGAGTCCACTCATAGAAGGGTGCTATCAGTGCTGTATTTGCAGAGGTATTTGTTTTCCTAAAGGGTATTATTATGTACTTCTTCAGATTTTGAGGCCATGGCTCTGTCACCAGTCATTAGTCTGCATCAGTCCTTTCTGTAGGATATCAACATAATTTGGAGAGTTAGTAATTGCCCCCAACTTGCAGTCATCAGTAAACTTGGTCAGCCAAAGCCCATCTACATTTGCCTTGACATCTGAGAAGCATATCCCAAATAGGAGAGGGCCCATTACTGAGCCCTGTGGTACTCCACTAGTGATTTTCTTCTTGCTGGATGTGGATTTCCCCACTCTAAGAACATGTGCCTTATCCTTGAACCATATGGCTATCCATCTGGTGACATAGAGGTTTATGCCCAATTTTGTGAGTTATCTATAATACCCGAGTGGGGTATTATGTCAGATGTCTTGGCCAGGTCAAATTAGTTGGTATGCACTGTGTTACTCTCATCTGTGGCCTTGGTAACCTTCAAAAAAAGTCCACCGGACTGAGACAGCAGGACCTGCCCTCAACTAAGCCGGACTTTGTACATTCTGCGATTATCCTTTCCATAGCTTTATTTGCAGCAATAGTGACTTCAATTTCTCATAGCAGATGATATAGCTGCAAAATGATCAAAATGAGACTGTGTAAAGTGATCAAAAAGACCGAAGCATAACATTATTGTCTAAATAGTTCACCAGCCTTAAAATACAGTCCAGCATATTAACAAGCTTACATCTTGCATGCACGAATGCCTCAGGTTAAAAAGGCAGCCTGTCACCATTTAGAGTGGGAATTAGCAAGGTTTAATGTTTGCAAGACTCAGGAGCCTTAAACTTCCCATACTTTCTTATGATTAACAGTGACTGTTTGTCTTCTTACTGAACTTTTAAATTATTATCATTTTGAAAGAAGGCATTTTATTGATTTTTTTTCATTGATAGCTTCATCTCCCCTCGTGTATACATATACATATATGTTTGCTTTAAGAGTGTTGATGGAGAAGTACAGAGAATGTCAGAAGGAGTTGCATTGTGTTTTTGTAGCCTTAGAGAAAACATATGACAGGGTGCCTAGAGAGGAGTTGTGGTATTGTATGAGGAAGTCGCAAGTATCAGAGAAGTATGTAAGAGTGGTACAGGACATGTACAAGGGTAGTGTGACAGCGGTGAGGTCTGCGGTGGGAGTGACGGATGCGTTTAAGGTGGAGGTGGGGTTACATCAAGGATCAGCTCTGAGCCCTTTCTTATTTGCAATGGTGATGGACAGGTTTACAGACGAGATCAGACAGGAGTCCCCGTGGAATATGATGTTTGCAGATGACATTGTGATCTGTAGTGAGAGTAGGGAACAGGTGGAGGAGGCCCTGGAGAGATGGAGATATGCTCTAGAGAGAAGAGGAATGAAGGTCAGCAGGACCTAGACAGAATATATATGTGTGAATGAGAGGGAGAATAGAGGAATGGTGAGGATGCAAGGAGTAGAGGTGGCGAAGGTGGATGAGTTTAAATACTTGGGGTCAATAGTTCAAAGTAACAGTGAGTGTGGAAGAGAGGTGAAGAAGAGAGTATAGGCAGGATGGAGTGGGTGGAGAAGAGTGTCAGGAGTCATTTGTGACAGACGAGTACCTGTAAGAGTGAAAGGGAAGGTCTACAAGAGAGTAGTGAGACCAGCTATGTTATATGGGTTGGAGACAGTGGCATTGACATAAAGGCAGGAGTTTAGCTGGATGTGGCAGAGTTAAAGATATTAAGATTTGCACTGGGTGTGACGAGGGTAGACAGGATTAGGAATAAGTATATAAGAGGGTCAGCCCAGGTTGGAAGGTTTGGAGACAAAGCCAGAGAGGGAAGATTACATTGGTTTGGACATGTGCTGAGGAGGGATGCTGAGTATATTGGGAAAACGATGCTAAGGATGAAGCTACCAGGTAACAGGAAAAGAGGAAGGCCTAGGATAAGGTTTATGGATGTGGTGAGAGAGGACATGCCGGTGGTTGGTGTGACAGAGCAAGATGCAGAGGACAGGAAGAAATGGGAACAGGTGATCTGCTGTGGTGACCCCTAACAAACAGGAACAGCCAAAAGAAGATGATGATATATATATATATATATATATATATATATATATATATATATATATATATATAGGTCTACCTGACATTGCCAACAGTCTAGAATGCCGACAACCATATGGCTGACACCATATGATCAACATTCGGAATGCCGAAAATGCGGAACCGGCATCTCACTATAGTGCAGAATGGAAACATTTCCATTCCTGCACTGTAATGCAATCTCAGAGTTGGTATATTTAAGTTGCTGGGGCTGGAACCCCCCAGGGGGGTGCAGGGGGGCATAGCCCCCCTGCTAGCAGTTGAAAATAAATGTTATTTTTCTTTTCCATGGTCTACTTTTAATGTCGAGATTTCGGATGTTTGTCATATGGTGTCGGCCATATGGTTGTCGGCATTCTGAAATTTCAGCATTGTGAAGTGAGCGAATGGTATAATTGCGAATGGACTGTGCATTCGCAAATATAACGTTCGCTTATGTAACGGGATCACGTTACACTGCGGTTAGGGAAATACATCCCTTTCCTCACTGTAGTGCGATCTTGGAGTTGGAATATTAAGAAACAAATAAAACACAAACTACATTATTATTCCCCAAGTATAAGCAGGGGGCAAGCCCCCATGCACCCCCCACACACCCCCTGCTACTTAAATACATCAACTCCAAGATTGCACTTAGTGTAGTGAAGTGCAGTCTTGGAGTTGATATATTTAAGTAGCAGGGGGTGTTAGGGGGCAGCCCCCCACATGGGGGGTGCAGGGAAGCTTGCCCTCCTGCATATAGTTGAAGGGTAATATGTTTTTGTATGTACTTGTGCTGGAATATAGCAAAGTGTTGGTATCCTGTGTGTTTTCAGTATTTTGAACTTTCAGGATTTGGGGCTTTCAGGATTCTGTAGCACTCCTATATATATATATATATATATATATATATATATATATATATATATATATATATATATACATATACACCACCCGTGAAGTTACTGCACCTTGGGGAAGGGCCAAAAAAGAATAATTGACTTTGAAATTGGCTGAAAGTAACATCTAATGCCAACCTTCTTTTTTCTACCTTCACATTCAAACCATCCTTTTCTTCTAGTTCTTCCATTCATTGTGCAATAAATTACCCATTAGACCATCCTCACATTCTGGAAGAGATGACATGGATAAATCCCACAATTCACTAAAACAATAAGGGAAGAAGGATTCTGTAAATTCATTACAGTAAACTGTTATGATATTCAAGATTCTGTAAATTTATTACAGTAAACTGGTATGATCTTCAAGATTCTGTAAATTTATTACAGTAAACTGGTATGATCTTCAAAGGGATATGAGAATGGAAACAACTTGGCAATTATTAAGGCCAAAGTTTATTATTCTCCTTAAAGATGGTTACTGATATACCCATTTTAAAGATAATAGCTAAGCCTTTTCTTCATTGATTAAACTCTTATTTAGTCAGTGTCAACGATGCAACAGTTAGCAGACTTACATGGTGCAGAAGACTGCGGGTTCTATTCCCACACCAGGTAGATGGATTGTTGACACTGCAGTGTATCTTCTTGAGATGGTGGTAGCTCGGGTGAATGTAAGAGATCTCATAGCACCTATCAAAATGGCAGGGGAATTTCCCCAATGCCCTGGCCAAATTTCCCCTAGTAGTATAAATACTGTCTTGGGTCATCCCTGAAAAGAGGCTAAAGCATAGTGAGACTACCCAAGTCAACAAAGGATAAATATATTGCTTTATACTTCATCAGTCTAGTGTTACCTCACTGAATGTGTCTTAAGTTATTCACTGTAGATGCATGAAGTTATTTTGTAAATATGTAGTTATGTCAATAAAATATGATTGCAAAAATATCCACTTCTGATCTGATAAAGATATGACTAGTACTATTTTCACAATCACTTTTAGAGCAGTTAATCAGTTCATAATTATTATTTAGTATTTTTTCTCAAGCACTCTTAAGTGTATAGGTGACCATGGCAACTGCTTGAACAGCAATATACTTATTTAGTTCGCATCTTAAAAACTCATTTCAGGAGTAACATCATTGTTCATGTACAGTAGTTTACTAAATATTGTCTTTCTGGAATCTTTGGCATTATCAGTAAGTCACCAATTCAGGACTTTTTATACTTTTTGGCTATGAATATCAATTTACTATGTCAAGTCTTTCTGGACTCTTTGGCATGAGAGACACGTCATCAGTTCTAGACTTTGTATGTATATGAATAGAACACGGATACTCAATAAACACACAGCTTCTTAAAATTATCAAATTTAGACTAAAGCAAGATTTTTTTTCAACATAGTTAGAGAACCTTACCTCCAAGGAATTCTAACCTTTACATACACTGCCCCTAACAAATTATCTCTGTTGGGCCCATCAGAGGAGCATCTTTTTCATTTTAAGTTTGATATAAATGTTTACTGCTACAACATCTAACATCTGTAAAGTATTGTAGTTGCATTAACATATTTCTAAACAATTCTGCTTGTACTAATGCTAAATCTATAATGATAAGTTATCATTGTGAAGTTATGGCTAAAAATGGTCCAACCCACTCAGTTAACAAATTCAAAATTAAAAAAATAAAAATAGATCCAGTTATCAGCTTTCAGATTTATAGACATTGAGTTTATTACAATATAATTATTGACAGTTACATTGATAGACATTACAGTTATGAGGAAGACCCTTAATATTCCTATATATTTTTCCACCACGATAGTGTGCTGAATGAGAACGTCTGGTATCTTAACCATAAGTCCATAACTGCAGTCTTTCAAGGATTAATGTATTCATAGGTTTATTGGTGTATACTAGGCTAATGACCACTAGGTCCCTTATAAGCCTAGCTGTGCAACCCAAATGTGACCGACCAATTTGATTTATATAGGTGGTGATTTACTGGCTGCCTCTGTCCATCAAGACATAGGCACCAGACCAGGGGGTAAATTTCTGATTACCCATCCATTGGTCCAAGTTTCACTTAGATAGGATTAGGAAGGAATTCTGTTTCACATAAATGGGAGGTCTATTCCAGAGAATGGAAATTCCCTGAGAAACTTATCTGTCTCTCCAAGATGTTCTGTTTATGTCCCAATCAAAATGTATGTCTTTTGCTCTGGTAGTTCTGATGCTGTTTGTGTGGTGGATGTGCAAAAGGTTCATCAAAACAGGGTCCAGGGATACCTTTTACATCAGGCAAAGATCACTTCTCAGTAGTCTATGTGATATAGAGTTAAGAGACAGGGCTTTGAGGAAATCAGTGTAAGACATTCTGCTTACTTCCCATATTCTTTTCGTAAGGAACCCTTGCAGATGTTCCAGTTGCTGCATATGTTTGGTCAGGTACATATCAAATGAGGCATTAGACTCTATGATATCTCTGTTGAGGATAGAGTACAGTGGTGTGGTGACCTCTCTGGACCTAGATGCCATGCCCTTACTTATATGTTGAGCAACATAGAAAGATTTTCTTATGGCCTTGGACACATGTTGGTCAAATGCTAGGCTAATAACTTTATGGGTTCCCAGTTCCCTGACCAGTGAATCAACTTTTATGGGTGGTTTATTCATTGCATAGTTACCTGGGGTGGTTGATTTCCCAAACAGCTGCTATAAAGCATTTATTGGCATTGAGTTTTAAGCCATGGCTTTGGTACCAAGCATTTGTCTGTGTTAGACCTTCATGAAAGGTTTTCTCATCATGAGGTGGATTCAATGACTTGTTCCTATTTTTCAATCATCAGCAAACTTGGTTAGCCAGAGGCCTTTGATATTGGCTCTGACCTCTGAGAAGTAGACTCAAAAGAGGATCATGCCAGCACAGAGCCCTAAGTGACTCCACAGGTGACCATTCTCTTTGTGGACATGGCAGCACCGATCCTAATCACTTGTGTCCTGTCTGTGAGCCAGCTAGCTCTCCAGCATGTTATAAAGAGGTTCATGCCTAGTTTCATAAGTTTGTTGTCGATGCCTGATTGGGGTGTTGTTTCAAATGCTTTATTTACTTCCAGGTAAGCAGTATGCACCACTTTCCTCTCATCTATTGCATTAATGACCTTTTCAAAGAAGTCCACCAGGTTCTGTAAGCATGACCTTCTTTTGATAAAGCAAAACTGAGATGGATCTGATGTGTGGATGTCTCCTATGTCCCTGTTGATTATTTTCAGGATAATTCTTTCCATGGCTTTGCAAATATGACTAGTCAGACTAATGGTTCTGCAGTTTCTGGGATCTGTAGAAAGTCCTCACTTATGAAGTGGATGACCATTGAAGTCCTTCATTGTCATAGCACAAAGCCTGTTTTAAAACTATAGCTAAATAGTGACTCCAGGGGTCCTGATAAGTCATATTTTACACAATTCATGAGGCATGCCATGATGCTACTTGGGCCCAATGAGGCTATGTTCTTGGCTTTAGTGAATGCAGCCAGTACACGCTCCCTAGTTAGAGTTGGAGGGTTTATGTTTGATGGCATTTCTTGTGGGATGGTTGAGGTTAAAGTTAGAACTGAATTTGTCCACTGACAGATTTGCTATATCACCAGGCTTGATGGATGTAGCACCATTAACCACCAGTTCAGCACATTGCTGTGTAATGCTCTTGAGCTTTCTGACATAGCTGAAGAAGGCCTTTTGGTTAACTTTCATCTTGGAGGCTATCTTATCTTGGAGGCTATCATAACCTCAAAGCTAGCTTTATCTGACCTAATTAGCTCTCTTTGTTGCCTGTTTACATTGAGAGTCTTTATCTTTATGGGAATTACCCTTCCTGATTTATGCAACATTTTTTTTTTCATTTTATTGTATATCTTGTTTAATTTGAGATGCCGCCAGAGTAGTTTGTTTCTTGGGCTAGTTCTGGGCTTACTTCTGGTAGGTACAGCAGCGTCTAGGCAACCATTGACATGGCTGTACAGAGTTTCTAACAGCAATTCAGCATTGGCTGGGTTTGAAGAGGCATTTAATTTTGACAAACCACTTATTGAAAGGTAGTTTGCCTTGGCATAGCTCCTACCTCTTACTGGTTTTACTGGGGTTACAGCTGATTTTGATTTTGAAGGAAACAACTTTGGTGGGAGTGCAGTATTCTCCCAAATTTTAAAGTATGAGGTCCAATATCTTGAAGCCTGTAGTAGGCTTTTTCACTATTTGGTCAAGGTTGTTTGTATTTATGCAGTCCAGGAATCTCTGTACTTGTAGATTTGAGGCCATTTAGAATTCCCAGTCTGTACAGAGGTAATTAAAGTCTCCCATGTGTAGGGTGTTAGGTTGGATGATAAGTGTCTACAGTAGGTCCAAGTATGCATCATGAGCTTCTTGGGACATGGAGGGTGACCTATAGTTGGTTATGACAGAGCATGGGAGTTTGTCTTTTGGTGATCTGCACATGGAGAAACTTGAGCACATCACACTGTATGACCAACCCAGAGATATGCTTGTTACTGATGTATATGGAGATACATCCAGCTTTAGTCCCTGTCTGTGCCGCTACTGTTCTAAAAGTGTGGAAGGCACTGAAACCTTGCACTTCCATGGTACTCTCTGCTCCTTTAAAGCATGTGTCAATAACTGCACAGATATTTATATTCTCGAATGTGAGAAGACATTGGAGGGAGTGTAGTTTTTATTTAGTGCCTGGTACTGATCAGTAACACCTTGAGGTGCAGGTGAGTTGATTTTGTGATTTGTCAATTTGGCATTGCTTAAAAAGGCACCATGCTTTAGCCAGTATTTGAAGCCTAGAGGGGACAGGTGCAGACCATCCTCGGCAAAGCAACATGGGACTGTTAACCATACCCTCCCAAACTGACAAATATTGGGTCACCTTTGAATGACACCAGAAAGACAGCCAATTGTAAAAAATCAATCATCTTTTGCTCATATTGTAGTATTATCTTCGGTGATGATAACATCTGCTGAATGCTAGGCTCATACCTATATGTGCGGCTCCCAAATATGCAACAAAGTCTAGAATATTTAGGATTTTTGCCTGAGTGTTTGCATAGATACCTTTATACCTCAAGCAGACTCTGAAGAATTTCTCCTTAGGTAGATGTTGGAGGTATAAAAAGGAAGAAAGAGATAACTGGGAACATATGCTTTGGGAGTGTAATGAGTTGGCAGACTTTAAAATTCCCTATAGACTACTGTGTCAGGAACATTGGGTGAGCAAATGAGTGCAACTAAGGAAATGATTTTTTGAACTGATATACAGGATCTGAATTGCTTAAACATAATAAAGCCTTGTTAACTGTAATTCCGGTGGCTGCTGAAAAAAGCAATTATTATAAAATGGAAATCAAAATCTTAACCAACTATACCTGAATTAATGATTATTGTAACAAAGATAAAAGAACAGGAAGTGTGGTCTTTAAAAAAGGGTGGGAGTAAATTATATAGAAAAATGAAAAATGTCAGAAGAATACATGCAGAAAAGTGTTTTGGAGGAAGAGTGGGGTTTAAGAAAAGCAGTAATTGAATAATTTATGTAATGTTGCTTAGATTATGCATCACATATATTGTTATATATCCTATCATGTTTGTAAATCAGAACTTGTTAATATGGTTTGATTAATTTTATATAAATGTAAGTTTGCCTATATCACAAGTGATAATTCAATAAAGGTGTTTAACTAAATTCTAGGCTCATACCAGTCTGAGACACATAGTCTGAAAGCCCCGTAATGTCTGTCTGTCTTCATATAGTCCAGGGAGGTACGTCTCAGGTCATTATACCTACACGGCCTATGATGGAATCATACTGATATCTGTAGTGTAATAGGAAATGAAGTAAACTGGTGAAACCGGCTGAACAAAACGAAGCCTTTGGAACAGTTCAAAAAGGCTTAAAGTTTATTTTCCGAGTCCACTTATATACTGACAGAAATAAAAAATAAAGAAAGAACCAAATACTGTGAAA
Source organism: Protopterus annectens (assembly GCF_019279795.1). Taxonomy (NCBI): domain Eukaryota; kingdom Metazoa; phylum Chordata; order Ceratodontiformes; family Protopteridae; genus Protopterus; species Protopterus annectens. The sequence continues at coordinate 1,141,303,208 of NC_056733.1, read as the reverse complement.
CGCTAAACGCGTTTTTCGTTCCACGTAATAGTGGGACTTCCTCAGACAAAAGTTTTTCCATACAATGCAGTTTTTAAATCAATGCATGTGCTTGCAATTAGCGTAAATGGCTTACCATTGGTGTTTTAAAGTGCTAGTACTAACAGTATAACACTATAAGTTGCAAGTTTATACAAATTTGTTTAAATTAATACTATAAATCATAAATCTAACTTGTTACATTAATTAAATACAGCATATTCAGTTTATAAGTTTAAGTATAATTATACAAATATGTAAATTTAAAAATATAAAACTAAATAAGCAAGTGTGCTGATAAATCTTTACTCTAAATGCAGTTGTGGTAGTAATGATTGTTGCTACCCTTCATAATGTGGAATTTAATAGAAATGCATTTGAATATGATAGAATTTTGTCTAGCATTGCTCAACAGATGTCAAAGTTGAAAACCAACAAAATAAAAAAACTACAGAGAGATTTGAAAGCCTACCAGGAAGGGGTAGCCTACCCAAAACCAACTATGCCCCAAAGAGCTCCAAATAATTTTAAAGGCTCTGTTAAACAGTTTACCTATAGGGAACAAGGTGGTCAGCAGTCTATTAGGGACCCTTCCAGTCACACAGATATGGGGGAATGCTTAGATTCTGAGTTTGTAGTCGCTGAGGGTGACATGTTTGAAGGAGAACCAAATTGTTTAAACATACACAATGGCTACATTGCAAACAACAATCAACATGAACACCAAGCGTTACAAAAAAACTACAAACGGGGGAGGGGGGCAAATTGGAACACGAACCAAGCACAAGGGTTCAAAAGGAAGTACAACACACGCAGCAACAACAGCAACCACAATCAACAGAGATAAAATTATATGAAATATTGCATAACAGTGAGGAAGACTTTTCCATTTACAATTTCACCGAATGTAATATAGACCATTTATTGGTGGAATTATTTGCTAAGGGGCTGACTTTTCTCCCCTCTAAAAAATGTGATATTGCAGAATTACTTGTGGATTTCAAACTGTTTATTTGTAAATTAAATCTGAACCTGTTATTTGGTAAACCATCAGAAATAGTGAATAATTTGAGAATTGCTAGTACATATAACCCCCCCCCCAGAACAGCACACTAAACATTTTTGAATATTTGTGTGAAAATGAATTTAGGCAAACCTTAAAAAGCCCAAAAAGAACACAATTTAATATGTCACTGGAAGAAAAAGCACTACTAGACCTACTAAGGGAATTGCCCATTAGGTTTATGAAGCCGGATAAAGGTGGAGGCTTGGTGGTATTTTACAAGAATGACTACACTAATATTATGACGCAACTGTTAGAAAGTAATACCTACCAGCCAGTTAGTAGAAATGAAATGAACCAAGCACATAGTAAAATCAAGATGTTCTTGAGTGATTTATACACGGATGGATTATTAACAATGGAACAATACACCTATCTAACCATGTTAGCTCCGAGGATCCCAAAGATTTTTGGGATACCTAAATTGCATAAAAGCATTTTTAATCCACCTTTTAGGACACTGGTTGATGCAAGGCAATCTGTCACTTACCCATGTGCTAAACTAGTAGACAATTATTTAAAAGAATATGTAAAAGCAGAACATCAAATACTAAAAGATTCATGGGCGTTTTTACAACACATGGAAACCATAAAATTTGACGACAACATCAACTTTTTAACAGTTGACATAGTAAACTTATATTCATGTATTCCACATGATTTGGGGACTGAATAGGTAGTGGATTTCATCAGGTCAAAAGGGGCTGACAATAATGAATGTCTATTAATTGAACAACTTTTAGACATTATTTTGAAAAACAACTTTGTGTCATTTGAAGGAAAGTTATTTGTGCAGAAAATCGGAGTGGCAATGGGCTCACCTGTAGGGTCTAGTTTTGTGAACTTGGTGTTAGCCCATTGGGAGAATAACATCATCCCCAACAGTCATTGGAAAGAAATGTGTTGTTGCTACAGACGATTTTTGGATGACATTTTTATTTTATTTAAAGGCAACAAAAATGAAGCAGGTCAATTTGTGGACTTCCTTAACTCAACAACATCTTTCTTAAAGTTTACCTATAACTTTCAAGAGAATTCCATCAATTTTTTTGGATGTAGAATTGAGGAAAGATAAGGGTAGGTTCACAGCAAAAATCTTTAGAAAACCCACCTATTCTAACAGCTTTCTTCACTTCACTAGTATGCATCCCGCTTTCCAGAAAAAAGCTGTCGTAAAAGGACAACTGGTTAGGGCAGCGAGGATGACTACATTACAGAGTGAGTTTGAAGAAGAATGTGACCTATTATATGAAATGTTTGTAAAGAGGGCTTACCCTAGGTCATTCCTGGATAACATCTTCCAGGAAGTGAAAGAAAAAAGGAAAAAAGGGTTTTACCTACCCCTCTTGACTGATGGAAAAGTTGAGGTGAAAGCAAGGCTTATTGAAATGGTGGATCAAGTTTCCATTGTTAACACAGAACAAGAACCTTCAGACAACAATTTAGTTGAGAGCATTTTGACAGATAAAGGTGGGCACAGCAATTTTTCAATTGCCTTTACATTTACCTATTGTCTAGAAGCAATTGACATAGGTAAAATAGTAAGGAAATATTGGTGTTACCTCTCATTGGACAAAAATGTATCCAAAATATTGAACTTTAACCCTTTAATAACATATCGGAGGGGTACAAATATGAAAAAATTACTTGAAACTAAAATTGACAAACCAAAAATGGGAAGGGGAACCAGGAAATGTGGCTCATGTAAATATTGTAAGTACATTGCAACATCAAATTTATTTACAATAAGGTCAGTGTGTTATCATGTAAAGGGGTTGTTTACCTGTAATTCTAAGGGTATAGTCTACTTGGCACAATGTTTACAATGTCCGTCTTTCTATGTTGGAAAGACGGATAGACGATTACGTGATCGAATATACGAACAATTATATGCAATTGCAAAGTCCAAGGAAGAAAATGCCCTAGCCAGACATTGTGGTAACAACCACGGTCACTCCTTTTCCTTTATGATTATTGATGGCATTAACAAGCAGCATTCAGATATTAATTGTGTCAATGAAAACTTTTTAAAATTGGAATTGGAGAAAAAAGAACTTGCCTGGCAGCTACGTCTAGCTGCATGTAGAGAGCCAGGGATTAATGATTCATGTTCCATAGCATGTATTTTAAAACTTAAAAATCTTATGAGATAGTTTTAAGGGGGACTCTTGCTGTATAGGTTTTCCTTTATTTTGATCAAAAACATTTCTATAAACATAATGTTTATATATGAATTTTATTTAGGACATAGGTTTTAATCTTGTTAGTTAGATTTGAACTGTATATTTATTACTATTTTAAGTATAGGTAAGCTTAGTGGACAGCCAACTTTAAAGGCAGGTTGTTTACATACATTTTTTTTGCAAGTAATAAAACCTTGCTTGTATTCAGCAGAATGTGGAAAGTTATGAAGGGTAGCAACAATCATTACTACCACAACTGCATTTAGAGTAAAGATTTATCAGCACACTTGCTTATTTAGTTTTATATTTTTAAATTTACGTATTTGTATAATTATACTTAAACTTATAAACTGAATATGCTGTATTTAATTAATGTAACAAGTTAGATTTATGATTTATAGTATTAATTTAAACAAATTTGTATAAACTTGCAACTTATAGTGTTATACTGTTAGTACTAGCACTTTAAAACACCAATGGTAAGCCATTTACGCTAATTGCAAGCACATGCATTGATTTAAAAACTGCATTGTATGGAAAAACTTTTGTCTGAGGAAGTCCCACTATTACGTGGAACGATAAACGCGTTTAGCGTTTCACAGTATTTGGTTCTTTCTTTATTTTTTATTTCTGTCAGTATATAAGTGGACTCGGAAAATAAACTTTAAGACTTTTTGAACTGTTCCAAAGGCTCCGTTTTGTTCAGCCGGTTTCACCAGTTTACTTCATTTCCTGGTTCGTAGAAGTGCTTTGGTGTGACATCTGTAGTGTAATAACTTGAATGCATGTGTGATTTGGTGGTTCCTGGCACCAGGTAAGCAGCTAACCATTATATTCTCCTTGTTCAGCCTGGTTAGAGGGGCATCAGTATGCCTTAAATTGGCATCCCCTATAATGAGAATGTTGGGCAGTATGCTTGCTTGCCTTAAGAGCTTAGTGTTTGGGGCTTTATTGGGTGTGATTATTTGCATGGTGTTGTCTTCTTTTTTCCAAGTGCCTTCTGGCCTGCTGAGGCATAGCTTTGACAAGGGATGGTTTAGGTGATATTTGTTGTTTATGAAGATTGCCATTAAATGCTTCAGCATACATTAGTGTATGCATGTGTGTGTGTGTGTGTGTGTGTGTGTGTGTGTGTGTGTGTGTGTGTGTGTGTGTGTGTGTGTGTGTGTGTGTGTGTGTGTTTGTGTGTGTGAGTGTGTAGTTTCAACAACCTCATGAGCACTTGCATGTGAGAATTTAGCCTCCATTGTCATTGTATAAGTACTCTTCTTGCATACTGTGTCTTTTTCTTTAAGGATTAAGTGGCTGTCAATAAACATGAAACAATTGCTGTGTTTTCTCAAACACCCATATCTGCCATAAACATGAAATATTTGCTATGTTTTCTCAAACACCCATATCTACCAAGCTGGAGACAAAGATGTCTGGAAATTGCACATCTATGCTGTTCAATCCTTTGAATTCCATTAATTCAAACCACAACAAGGTTTGATAAAACTACTAAAAAGGAAGCTATCCTTGACTGGATTCTCACTAACTACTCCACGCTTTCCTATAGTTCTAGCATCCTCTCAGACTCACTCAGTGACCACCTCCCAAAATACATCAGGCAAATCCTTCAAAACTCACATCTACCTACCAAATTCGTAATGCCAACATTTTCAGGCCTCAAGATTTCATAACATCCCTAAGCTCTGCAATTGGAAACTCCTCAAAACTCTATCCCTGGACAATGCAGTTGACTACTTTTAACTCCACATTTTTAAACATCTTAAATAACATGGCCCCTATCAGGACGATATGACCAAAATCTAATTTCTCACCTTGGCTCATTAATAGATTAAATCAGTCCTAAAAGAAAGGGATAAAGCGTGGCACAAATGGACCCACCAAAAATCAATAGCTACTCACCAGAAGTATCTTCAGCTAAGAAACAAAGCCAAAACTCAAATAAGACTTAATAAGAATTACTTTACTAGCTTACAAGCTAAATAGCAAAGTAATCCTCAAAGGTTCTGGACCACTTTAAATAAAATACTACGACCAGGTCAAATTAAGACCCCACAACCAACAGCAGGTAATCCCCTAGAATGTATTGCTACCCAGTTTAATAAATACTTCACTGACTCCATCAAAACCCTTACAAACCAAAACTTCTCATCACGGTCCATCAAATTAACCTCTCTACTAGATAATAACAACACCTTTTCCCTAAAACCAGTCCCAACATATACCATACACAAATACTTGCTCAGGCTAAAACCCACAACCCTGGCAGCTGACAAACTATCCTCGACATACTTAAAAATAGCAGCTGAAGCCATCTCCTACACAGTGTCTCTACTAATTAATCATTCCATATCCAAGCAACACATCCCCACCCTTTGGAAAATTGCACACATCATACCCCTACACAAAGGAAATCACTCTACCAACTTCTCCAGCTATCGGCCCATAACAATCCTATCCCCTCTATCAAAAATCCTTGGAAGGTGTGTTCACACCCAAATACTTAACCATCTCCTAGACAATAAATTACTTACAAATACTCAGCATGGCTTTCACCCCTTCCATAGCACTACACCAGCCCTCATTAACTTCACTAACACCATCAGTCAACTTAGAAATAAAGGTGAGCTAGTATCAGCAATCTTTTTAGACTTATCAAAAGCCTTCAATACAATGTCTCATAACAAACTGCTGACTGCCTTGTCCAGACTGAACCTAAACTACTCCACTCTAGCCTGGTTTCAGAACTTCCTCACAGATTGGCAACAAGAAGTACAGTGAAACAAAGCTCTTTCTCCCTTGCTACCAGTGACAATATGTGTGACTCAAGGGTCTATTCTTGGCCCCCTCCTTATTAACTTGTTTACAAATAATCTCCATAATGCTACAACTCTAGCCACCCTTATACAGTATGCTGATGACTCCACTGTCATATGTTCTGCCCCAATGCTACCTGAACTACAGAACTTAACCCAAGCATCCTTCAATGCTATTGAGTCATGGTTGGCAGATGCCTAATTAATCCTGAACCAAAATAAAACAAAACTTATGCTTTTCCACCCCACTAAACTTGAAACCCAATCCACTTACTTCAATATCACATACAGCAATAAGACTTTGATCGAACCAGTACCATCCACCAAACTTCTCCGTGTTATTATTGATCAAAATCTGAAGTTCGACTTACACATTGCCCAGACTGTAAAAAGGTACACAAGAAAATAGGTACCTTATACAGATGCAAAAACTACCTAACCACAAACTCCAGAATAACTAAAGCCAGAACTCATCTTCTGTCAACTTTACTATACGCCTCACGCATCCTTACCAACCTCTCCATATCTGACCTAACCAAGCTTGATGCCTGCTATAATAAGATAGCTAAATTTGGCACTAGCTGTCCTCCTAGAACCCATCATTGTAAGGCCCTAAGACAGCTATCTTGGTTAGAACTATCCCACCAACTCATCCTCACACAACTCTCTACCGCCCATCAAATGTACTATAAACCCAATAAAACACCAGCTCTACAAGGCCTCCTCAACCCCCATACAAGTACCTGTCCACTAAGATCCACTAATAAAGCTCTAATTGAAGTAACCAGGAGTAAAAATAGCTCAGGTAAGTCTCTATACTCCTACTACATTGCTAAACTGTGGAATACCTTATTACTCCAAATTAGAACTATAACAAGCTTAAAAAACTTCAAGCATCACATTAAAGCCCACCTCACCAATTCCTGGACTTGTACATGTAGTGGGCATGGGTAGCCCAAACCATGGAATTAACTGATTTTAAAATTTTAATTGCATGTGTAATGACCATTGAATGTAAGTCATGTGACTCCCTTATGTTGTTTTTTTTTTCTTTATGGCTGGTAATATCTAGCAGATTTTAAGTCTTGGGTGTGCTATGTATGCTACCTGTATATAAGACTAAGTATCATAATTGCGCTCTTATTGTATACAATGTTACTACCTGCTACTATTGTAAGAACTGTCTTCTAGAAGCATTGTTATATGAGATTATTGGTCTTGTCTTCAACTTGACCAATTTATTCTGTTTTAGTCTTTTTACCATTATGAATGTTTCTTACTATTTTTTCTTATTGTATTATAAGATGTTTGTCTATTAACAATGGAACTTTTCTCCCCAGGCCTCCGCTGAAAAAGAGTTTTATGCCCAGTTGGACTCTCCTGGTAAACAACTGTAAAATAAAACAAAATAAAATACATTGATTGGTGAGCTATGTGGGGGTGGTGTATTGGGATTAGAAGGCTATTAAGAGTGCTTTGTTGGGGCAGACTGAAAAGGTTGCAGATTATGCTAAACGGTGCTAATTTTGCTAACTTTAACGTTTACACAGTACTAAGGGTGCTTTATTGGGGCAGATTATGCTAAACAGTACTAAAATTCTGCTAACTTTTCATGTTTACACAATACCAAAGTCTACTAAATCTATAGGTATTGCCAATCAAGTGACTCAGATTCACAAGTTTATGGCTAAAATAGCTACCCAAGCCAAAGACAATCACAAGGCATTTTTAGTTATATTCATAGTCTCAAAAGCACAACACAGCAATTCATTGAGCTGATTGTGAACCATGTTATATATACTGAGACTGAAGATATAGCTACCCTACTGGCCAATTAGTTTAACTCTAACTTCGCCCCTTTCTCCCCTCAATCTCTCTCTCTCTCAAGATATACCTGAAAATGGCTCACCTCCAGCTATCACACCAGACCAAGTCCTGAAAGTGCTATCAAAAGCTAAAAATACTGCATTGATGGGTCCTAACAATGACTTGGATGCATCTTAAATAACGTAAAGCAAGATTTTGCCACACCCCTAACAACACTATTTAATCTCACCCTACATACAGGTTTTGAACCAAGCAAATGAGAACAGCTACATTCATTCCCCTACATAAGGAAGGACCTTCCACAGACCCAGGCAATTATAGACCCATAAGTTTGACCAGCCTCATACATAAAGCTATGGAAAGAATTATTGACTTAATCAGTCAGGACATAAGGAACCTCCAAACACTGGACCCATCTCAGTTTTGATTCATCAAGGCAGGTCATGCTTACTCAACCTGGTGCATTTTTTTGAAAAGCTCACCAAAGCAATTGATAAAGGCAAAATGCTACACACCAAGTACCTTGACTTGGCCAAAGTTTTTAACAAAATTCCCATCTCAGGTATAGTAGAAAAGACAAACTGGAAATAAACCCCTATGTCACCCACAGAATTGGCAACAGGCTCACAGATATGATGCAGATATTCAAAATAGGGGGAAGTTACTTCCACAAAGACACCAGTGGATTCCTCCAGGGTTCTGTGCTGGGATCTCCTTTGTTTGGCATCTACTTTTCAGAAGTAAAAGCCAATGCCAAAGGGCTCTGGCTGTGTAAGTTTGTAGATGACTGTAAGCTAGAAGCAGTCATTCAATCCCCAAATGACTTAGCCATCCTGCATGAAGTTTTTTCTCAAATTAATTGGTGTCAAAATCATGCTCTGAAACTAAATGCTGAAAAATGTATTATTGTATCCTTTGGGAAGTCATCTACCACAGTGAACTATCACATCGACAATACACCCATAAGACCTAAACCAGTTGTTCAGGATTGAGGAACTTAATGAGCAGAGTTACCTAACTTTTGACTACATATGTCTGATGTTGTAAGAAAGTCCTTCAATATTGCATAGCTTATAAACAAAAGGATTGTGTCTAGATCTATGGATGTCATTGTTCCCCTTTACTCAGCCCTCATTAGGCCAGATATAGACTATAATACCCCCTTTGGCATGTATCTGTCCAGACACACACAAGAATATAAGGCCTAAATAGCATGTCCCACATGGACCAACTCAAAGCACTGTCACTACACTCAGTATCCTACAAACTGCTAAGAGGTGACCTCTGTCTGGCATACAAGGCATCCTCTGACCCATTACTGATAGATTTACTGCACATCAGCAAGTCAAATGGCATCAGAAATATTCAGTCTAGAGATCTAAACCTCTTCTGCAACATCAATAGAATGGTTTGAAGGGACAGCTATATTTTGCAAAGGATACCACTGCTATGGAACAGACTCCCCGTCCACATAAAACAAAGTTCATCTCTGTCCATTTCCAAAAGCAGCTTAGATCTATGGATAGGAAACAGAAAATTTACCCCAGGACTGCCCTTTGTACTACAAATAGATGCAGCTTCTTAGTGCTTTATCCCATGCATGGATCCCCTCAAATTATTTATGGTGTGCTCCCAGCTATTCTCATTAGCGGTAATATAGAATTATCGACCATGGGATTGGTAAGGCCAGTCTATGAGCAAATGGGATAGGTTATTTCAATAGCAAAAAGAGAAATTGGCTAGGCTTAAAATGGCCCACAAGGGCAGCTAGTACTTAATTATGAACCTATGAATGTATGAATTTGATGCCTAATTAGCTGATTTAAGCTTCTCAGCACACAATGTATTTACTTAATAATTACTGCTTTATGGGGTAGGGTGCAGTTTTATGGCCTATTCTATGGGGACAATTTGCTTTCTAGGATGGATGTATAAAAACAATGGGTATGAAGTACTTAAATAGCTTATACAGTGGGCAGTAGCAAAGAAAGAGAGGAAGGAGAGACCTTGGAATCTGGTTTACAATAAGGGGCAGAGGTCAGAGGTCAGAGGCACAGCCTTGTAAAACCACAACAGGAAAAAGTATGGGAGGGTTAGGAAAAAATTCAAGGAAGAAGCAGGCTAGCTGGAGAGGGACCCAATCAAATAAAACCAATATTAGAGCTTTTTCTGAAACTTTAGCTTAATGTCTCAGTGGGGGGATGGGGCAGACATAAATAACAGGGGAACAGAAATGCAGCTTTAAGCAGGCAAATTATAAGAAGAATATAAAACTGTAGAATCAAAATTGGAATACTGACAATTATGAAAGCACTGAAGTACAAATTCTGGAGCAGAAAAAAGCGATAATCTCACTAATGAATTATACTACACTTTTCCACTTCTTTCATAAAAGGCCATGGCTGTGGGTTGCTCTGTGCTGGATATAGTAGGCTAGCTAGAGAAGGATTCAATCAAATAAAGCCAATATTGGAACTCTTTCAGAAACTTTATGATCATAGGAGGTTACTAAGCTATTGGCCCTGAGGCCTAGCCAAGAGTTTAGCCCATGTTTAGACAAGTCAGCATCCAGAACCCCTGTCCAGCAGGGACACAGGTGGAATCCCAGGAGTGTATTTTCTGTTTCCTGTCCAGTTATTCAAGTTGTGCTTAAAAAGGGATAATAAAGTACTCTGATGTGAAGAGAGAGTCTATTCCACTGATGGGGGAGTTTCTGGGACACAAATCTCTCCTGCCAACAAGTCCTATTGATATCACAGACCAGGTTGAGGTCGCGCATACGGGTTGCTTGAATGAAGCTTGACTTGTGGATATGTAGCAGTCCCATCAAGGCCAGGTCTGAGATCACCTTGTATGCCAGACAGAGGTCACCTCTGAGGAGTCTGCATGAAACTAAGTAGAGGGACAGGGCTTCTAGCCTATCTGTGTAGGGAAGATGTTTGAGGCCCTGGATTCTCCTGGGTGGAATCTCTGAGGTCTCTCCAGCTGCTGCATGTGCCTGGTGCATGACCTCTTTGTCCCTGTATGAGATACCCTTACTTATGAGGTGGGCCACGTAGAAAGCTTTCCATACAATGGAAGCAACATGGTGGTCAAACGTCAGGTTCTATCAGCCTGGCTGCCCAAATCCCTCACTACTGATTCTGTACTTAGGACACTGTTATTAATGTTATAACATGTGGGGACTTCTCTCTCCCCAAAGAGGATGATGATGCATTTTTTGGCATTCAGCTTGAGGCCATGTTTCTGGCACCATTCATTTGCTTGGGAGAGACCCTCTTGGAGGATGTCCACATCACTTGGGGAATTGATGACTGTGCCTAGCTTGCAGTCATCTGCAAACCTGGTCAGCCATAGCCCACTGGTTTTGGCTTGCACCTCAGAGAATATATTCCAAATAACAGAGGCCCCAAGACCGATCCCTGAAGTACGCCACTTGTTACAGGTCTACTGCTTGAGGTGGCTTCCCCTATTTTGATTAGGTGTGTTCTATCAGTGAGCCAGTTTGCTGCCTAGTTGAGAGAGTTTATCTATTATGCCTGAGTGGGGAATAGTGTCAAAGGCTTTGTCCAGGTCAAAGTAGGTGGCGTGCACTGTCTTCTCCTCATCCATGGTTTTGGTGACTGTCTCAAAGAAGTCGACCAGATTTAACAGACATGACCTCCACTTAACAAAGCCAAACTGTCTGGGGTTGAGTGTTTGGAGGTTGCCAATGTCTCTATTAATGAGGTCCAAGATAATCCATTCCATGGCTTTGCAGATCAGGCTAGTTAGGCTGATGGGTCTATAATTTCCTGGATTGTTGGACGCTCCACCTTTGTGTAAAGGAATGACAGTGGATGTCCTCCACTCTGCTTGGACAAAGCCGGTAATCAGGCTTTGGTTGAATAGGGTGCCTAATAGTGCTGCAAGTTCATGCCTGAGTTCAGGTAGGATGCAGTCTGGGATGTTATCGGGTCCCATGGAGGCTGTATGTTTTGCCTTTGAGAGGGCAGTGCTGACTTGTTCCCTAGAGATAAGAGGTGGGGGGCAGGTACTGGGGATGTCCTGATTTACTGATGAAGGAGGACAGAGGGGAGAAGTTTTCACTGAATCTGACAGCCAGTAGATTGACGATATCTACTGCATTCGTGTATGTGATGTCCTTGACCACTAGTTCTGAACAGATCTGGGTGCTTCCTTTGAGGTTGCAGACATATGTGAAGAAGGCCTTATGATTGTCTTTAGTAGATGTGGCCAATATGGACTCAAAATTAGCTTTAGAGAATTTCACTAGTGCTCTTATTTGCTTGTTCAGACTAAGGAGAGATTGCTTCCAGTTGGCCACCTGCTCCTTCTTGGACCTGGACAGCAATTTTTTCCTTTTGTTATATAGTTTATTTATTTATTGCAGATGTCCACCAGACAGGTTTACTCTTCCTTGCGGAGGATGATTTTGTCCTGTCAGGTATTCCTGATTCCATGCATCTGTATAAATGCTTGTATCGTACTTCGGTGTAGATTTGCACATTGGTGCCAGTTCCTACAGTGAGGGAGGGGGCTGTGAAGTTGTTTATACCATCCCTCAAGAGGTTGTAATCAGCTTTGGAGAATTGTTTTTGTTTGCTCTAGCTAAGGGGGGGGGGGGTTCAGAGGAGACAGTAACTGCTTTATGGTTGGATCTTACCAAGGAGGATGATAATGTAAGGGTGCTGCAGTGGTTACTCATGTTGGTTAATACCAAGTCCAAGATATTATCACCTGTTTTGGGAGTATAGACTAACTCTTTCAAGGCATTTGCATTGATAAAATCGAGGAATCTCTGGGCATTTGTGTTGTGGCATGAGTAGTTTTTCCATTCTATGGTTGGGTAATTAAAGTCATCCAGGATCAGGGTAAAGGGTTGAATCGTGATAGATTCGAAGAGGTCCAGATAGGTAGTTTGGGCATCTTGAGTCATATTTGGGGGCCTGTAGCTAGCTATAATTTGAATAGGGGCCTTGTCAATGGTAACTGCACCCGGAGTGTCTCCTGTGCATCATACTGTTTGACCAGCCAGGAGGTGTGTGTGTGTCTTTAGTATATATTGAAACTCCACCTCCTTTGGCTTTGCTGTCCACATTTTGGGGCATGAATGTATGATAGGATGAGTAACCAGGTAAGGCTGGGATGCTCTCCACAGCTTTGAACCAGGTTTCTGTGACTGCACAAATGTCAACATCTTCCAGGGTTAAGAATGCTTGCAATGAGTACATTTTCATGTTTAGACTCCTAGCGTTTAGCAGCATGACCTTGAATTTGCATTTTGTTGATATTTTTATGTTGGTAGTATCGACCTCTTGACTTTTCCTAAAAAGGCACTATGGGGGAGGCAAGTGCCTTTGCCAGAAGCCTGAAGCCCAAGTGAGACAGATGCAAGCCATGTCTAGCAAAGCATCGTGGTCTGTCAATCATATCTTCCCAGGCTGTCAGGCACTGGATCCCCCTGGAATGATACCAGAAACTAAGCCAATTGTTAAAGTCAATACTTTTCTGTTTGTATTGAGGCATCATTCTAGGTGATGGTAGAATGCTGCTTAAAGCTAGGGGCATACCTGCTTAGGACACATATTCAGAGAGCTCAATCATGTCTCTCTTCATATAGTCCAGGGAGGTACATCACAAGTTGTTCACGCCAACATGGACTATGACAAATTCATAACAGTACCTGTTGTTGAGAGACTTGAGTGCATGTGTAATATGGCGGAGTCTGGCACCTGACAAACAACTAACTGTGACTTTCTCTTTATCCAGCCTAATCAGAGGCACATCTGTGTATCTCACAATAGAGTCTCCTATAACTAATATGTTGGGTTTATGGTTAGGCCTTAGTGGTTGCGAGACACTGGTGTATGGACTATGCATGGTATGTGGTGTGGAGGGTTGTGGAGTTTTCATGTGTTTTTGCCTGTGAGGTCTCCTTTGTTTGGGTTTGTTTTTGTTGAGAACCTCCACACCTGTGGGTCTGTGTTGTGTAGTTGTGGTTGGTGTTTGAGGTGTAGTGATTGTGTTGAAAACCTTCTCAGTGCCAGATATACTGGCTTGTGAGGGAGAGAGCATAGATTCTAGCTTCTTTATGTAATTGCATCTTTCACAAATTATGTTCCTAGGTGATAGTAGTAGATGGTTGTCCATGTACATGAGGCAGTTGCTGCACTGTCTAAAGATGCCCATATCAACCAGGCTGGCAGGAGAAACCGTAACAAATTGTCCATAAATATTTGTTAGAAACTGATGAAGACAGACCAGGGAGAGCTAAGCGGTAGGCCTAATCCCAAGTGCTTAATGTCTCGGGGGGGAGGGGGGGTAGGCACAAAAAACAGTGGGACAGAAAGGCAACTTTAAGCAAGTAAATGATTAGCAGAATATAAAACTGGAATATCAGCAACTGTAAAAACACTGAAGCAAAAATATTGTCGCAACAAAAAAAAACAGTACTCTCAGTCTCTCACTACTGAATTATACTATAGTTTAAGGCACCTTTCTATGCAAATAGTTTCCAGTAATACTGTTTATGGAAAATACAGTGATAAATGACTAATTAAGGCTCACGTTTGTCAGTAGTCCACAGTTCTGTGAATGAAACTACAAGACTAAGGCCCAGCAGGGATTAAAATACAAACAGCTTTTACATGTGATTCTACTTATGGAGACAGAAGTGCAGTTTAATGTAGAAACACAACATTTCCACAATTGCAAATGAAGCTACAATAACTAAGGTCCCAGAACAAACTAAAAATGTAAATAATCATGGAAAAAGAAGTATCTCCACATAGGTACTATACGTGGAACTTAACTCATCTCTGTGGTGTGGAATGTCATACCTCAGGCAGACTGTACACATTTTGCATTCATAGGTTCATAGGTTCATAGGTAGGTACATAAGCCTAGCCAGCAAGGTTCCATAGCTTACACCACCCAAGAAAGTTATTTTCCTGTGCCACTGTCCAGCAGAGACACAGAAGTGATGCCCGGGGTGTATTTCCTATTTCCCATCCACTCATCAAGATTTTTCTTGAAGAGTGATAATGAGGATCTTTGCTTGACATAGGTGGGTAGGTTGTTCCAGAGTATAGGAAGTCTCCGGGACAGGAATCTATCCCTCCAGCATGTCCTATTTACTGTGGTGGCAAGGTTTAGGTCCCTAGAGCATGTAGCTTGGAGGGATTGGGATTTCTTTAGGTGTAGCATGTCCAACAGCTCTGGGTTTGACATAGCTTTATATGTTAGGCAGAGATCACCTCGGTGTAGGAGATATGCTACGGAGTAAAGCTGGAGTTTTTTGAGGCGGTCAGTGTAGGGCATTTGTTTGAGGCCAGTAATCCTCTTTGTGAGGTACTTCTGTGGCCTTTCCAGCTGCTGCAGATGTCTTGTGAGGTACATTCCAAAAGGGGTGTTGTACTCTATAATGGGTCTAATGAGTGATGAGTACAGGGGAACAATGACCTCTTTTTTTCCTGGATAAGAACACTTTTATGATGTGGTGTGCCACGTAGAAGGACTTCCTGACTACTGTGGCGATGTGACTATCAAAGGAGAGACTACTGTCCACCTGGGTCCCAAGGTCTCTTATCAAGCATTTGGTGTTAAGTAGATTGCTGCCTATGTGGTAGTTCATGGGTACAGAGTATTTTCTGAAAAGTCTATTTAAGAAGCAAAATATAAATAACTATAACTATTTTGTGAACAATAGAAGACGTTAAAACTATACAAATAGCAATGTTATCAGCAAGGAGTATTTAACAGTGATAATATTTAGTGTATTTATACTCTTTTCCATAAATACTATAATATACTATAATGTACACAAACCCCAAATTATATTTTTTTCTAAACATTCACAAACAAATTTTCATATATTGAAAACTGTACAACCAATTACATATATTGTTAGAACATTTTTGTTAACCAGACATAAGCTTTCACAGGACAATAAGAAATTCCTGTGTAAGTACATGTTTATTGAAATATTTGCAGAAATATGAAAGCATATGGTTAGTTATATAATTAGAAAAATAATTAATACTAGATATCTCTCAAGATTTAAAATTTGCAGTGCAAATATCAAAAAAAGTTTTCTTCGACAAGATCTAAGGTTTCACCTAATGTCATGTGACAGTTTGTAAATCACTTTGTTTTTGAAGTATTAAGTAAATATGGAGATATTGGTTATTTGCATAATTATGAACAAAAGCAGTATTTCTAGGACAGTGTGATATAAACTGTCCGCAGTGGTGGTGCTGTGGTAGTGTTGTTGCCTCACAGTAAGACGCTGTCCGGTTCGATTATCAGCTATAGCGTCTTCTGCGTGGAGACATGCGTGAATGGGTGTACCTTCGTTGAAGGTTGTGCATCAGGGCCGGCAACTCGGCATGTAAAAATCTCCTGCCAATCATTAGCGGACTGGAGTTCCGCTTTGGCAACCCCTAACCGAGAAAAGCCGAAAGACACATTCAGTGTGATATAAACTAGTATCGAGAGTGAGCATGTGAGTTCCTTGGTTAGGAAATATGAACATAAATATGAAAATATGAGTAATAAGAGTCAAGCAAATATTAATTTCTCTACATCAGGACATCCTAGACTAACAATCGTAGTGTCATTTTTCGTAGTAACCCCTTGGCCTTTCTAACACTGCCCATTATTAGCTGGCAAGTCACTTAGTTAAAGAAGCTTGGCCCAAAAAAGTTCTGGATGCCATAAGGCAGTAGAGGTATGAACTAGCAGTATACAAAATAAAAGCATTACTGGCTTGACTCAATTAAGCAGAATTATAATAAAAGCTTTGTTTCCTCTCTTTCCTTTTTGATGAAAAGCTTGTTACAAACAGTTTGGGGCTTTCTACAACTCCCCAAGCCTTTCATTGCATTCCAAAAACAAATGTTTTCAACGTTTTATCTCCTGATTTTGCTTATAAGTAGCAATTTCTTTAGATAATATTGTGAATCTGAAACTGTCATACTTGGCAGAATGATTTTAGCATCCTTTTATATATATAATAAATAATAAAATATTTCTGTTTCACAATGCTTGTTTCATTTACACTTATCAATAAAATGCAATGTTTTGCTCCATTCAAGGTGACAGACTAAGATAGTGTACTGCGCAAAATATGTGTGAAATTATGACCATATATGTTACTTCACTGACTTTTATAAAGTAATTTCCTTGCCTTAATAAGAGCAAAATACTAGTTTTCTCCTACTTCTATTTATTTAATTTAAACTTGTTTGAATTATGACATTTCACAGAAAAACAATAATTTCAAAGCAGAAAAAAATGCTTCAACATTAAATTTGATTAACAAGTTAAAAATATTTTGTGCTACACTAAGCCTTCAGTTAAAGTTTAGACATTTAAAATACTGAAGGAGGAAGAAGCACTTCTTCCGAGATTCCAGAAGACCCTCCTGAACAGACAGTGATGTAGGGATCTCTTAAAGAAGAACAGTGACTGTAATGCCTTAATTCTGGAAGGTAGCTTATTTCAAAGGACAAAAGTAATGTAAAAGAAATAAAAACTGTCAGATGTTCAAGCTGAATTTCCTGAACAATCAACATCCCCTCAATGGATAAATTTAGCTACCTAGCAAGGATATAAAGACACAGTAGCTTTTCCAATATTTAGGAGATAGAAGATATGACGCATCAAAGCGAGTATAAAAATCTTAAAAACACATCTGGACACACCCAGCAGCTATCACAAATCCCACACAGCAGTTACGAGGAGTGACAGTTTTGCACCCGCTGATTTGGCTGGTCCCCTGTATCTGTCAAAACCTGTTGAAATACTTTCCTTATATTGTTAACTGCTCCCATATCTCAGATGTGTTATATATTTCATTGGCATTCTTTGTCTATTAGGAAGAGGCTGAGATGTGCTGAAAGGGCAACAACATGGCACAGCAGGTAAAATATCTTCTAAAATGCATCAAACCTGCTACTCATTTTTCTGCAGACTTCTTTGCAGGTGAATATAAAATAGATTAAGAGCTATAAATAGATTAGGTGTGGCTTTGACAATGGAGTATTACCTTTTTTATTCATTTGAGGCACCCGTAAATACCCTTCTGTGCTATCTCCTTTCAGTGTTTTCATAGATGCCTACGTTCTTTCTAAACTTAACACCAAGGAGACTATCAAGAATGCGAGCCTCATTTCCCAGTACTGGTAGGCGATCAATATCATCCACTATGAAAACGATTTTCACCAAATATCCTTGGGGAAAATTTGTGATCACCCATCCAGTCATCCAGACTACTTTTAATCATTGCCAAGGAAAGTACTTTGCTTGTTGTGTAATGAGGGCGTATTCCAAAATAGGAATGTGCTAAGTTAGGCACCTGTCATAGCAGCTACAATTGTTAATGTGGGGGATAGGTTTATGTCTGTAGAGTTGGTGTTTGTTTTACAGCTGGTTCTGTTTAGCTGCATGAATTCAAACAGTGCAGAGTCACTCATACATAGAAGGCTAAGTATAGGTCATCCCTTATTAGCATGCATGAGACTGAGTCAAGGATTAAGGCTTTTAGTGTACTAAAGAAACTTAAGGGTACTAAGGTTTGAAATCTTTGTTAAGGAGATGTCTCACTTTACTTTACCTACATGGTGAATTACATGCCAAAGGGGGTATCCTATTTAATGTTGAACCTAATAAGGAAGAAATAATGTGAAAATAAAACTTATTTTGACCATGAGGTGGTGACATGAGGGATAAGGTGTGTGACCTAGAAGGATTTTCTAATCACAACAGAGATGTGGGTAAAGCAGTGTGTGTGTGTGTGTGTGTGTGTGTGTGTGTGTGTGTGTGTGTGTGTGTGTGTGTGTGTGTGTGTGTGTGTGTGTGTGTGGCAAAGGTATCCAAATAAGTCAGATTTAATGGAAATGTTAGCTTTTGGTATGCAGTGGTGATGCTAGATTTACAAAAGGAAACTGTGCTGCTTTTCTTGATGTTGAGAATAAACCTGGACTAACCTTTGATGAAGAATTTAAGTATCAGACAGAGATTTGATAACTGACCCCAGTTTGCTGTAATCAGTAAACATGAATAGCCACAGTCTCTGGATGTCAATTTTCATTTCAGAAAAAATATATACCAAAGAAGAAGGAGTCAAGGAAAGATCTGTTGAAAACTGCCAATGATATTTTTGATCTAGAACAAAGATGGCTGACCTTAATGGCATATGGGTTCTAGTCAGTGAACTACAGATGCATTAAGTTTGACCTAAGTAAGTTTGTCATGGGGAAATAGAATTGAAGGCCTTGGCAAATACAAGATAGGTTGCATGGAATATCTTCCCTTTATTCATGGTCTTAGTATCCTTTTTGATGAATATGTTGAGCAGGCAGCATTTGCCTTTTAAAAACTGGTGTTTATCCGGGAATAGTATGTCATCTATATTGCTGTTTATTTCAACTCTAATACTTTTCATATAGCCTTATAAAGGACACTATTGAAACCAACAGACCCATATTTCCCAATGTCAGTAGAGGTGGAATAATTGTGAAAAGGCTCCTCAATAGCTGCTGTTCACACCTTGAGGTTGTAACTGGTGGAAAGACTCAGACTGAAGAGTTGATAGAGGGGTTTTCTTATGTGTGACATAGTGCTTCTCAACAGATATCCAGGGGTATTACCATGATCCATGAAGCTAGTGTTTTTAATTTGTAAAGTACAAAATGGACTTGGTTCACAGTTATTTTAGAAGGACCAGTATGAGGAAGAATTTGGGGGAGGTATGTGGGATGAAGTTGGAAGATAATTTGTCTGCAAGAATATCCTTGGAGTCATAGAAGGAAGTACAAGTATAAATAACTTCAGTACAGAATTGTTGGTTTCTTCTAAACTTCCTAATATAACTGGAGAAGACCTTACTGTTGATTATTTAAATTGTTTACACATTCACAGCTGGACTTGCATTTCATAATGGTAAGTTTGACAGATTTCTATCCTTACCAGTTTTAAATCCCTTTTTATAATGGCAAGGAGATTTGTTTTCCTTTACTTTTTTTGTTTGTTATCAAGTTTCTTGATGTGGGGTTTCCTCTAATTAGGTTTATTTATTTGCATTTTACTGATCAGATTAGTCCCATTAGGCCAGTGGATTCTTTTCAGATCAAAAGGTGACCAAAGGTGGCAGTCATGCTGACTCAATAAAATTTGGGCAGGACACTGAAGAACTTCCCCTACTCATTATGGTACTCATGGTCCATAAGTCTATGGGAGCTGAAGCAAATGCTGGCTACATAGAGGAGTGTGAAAACAGTCTGGAGAGATTTTCAGAAAAAAGGGAAATGGCAGAAGGTGTCATGGAAAATTCGGAACAGTTGTTTTGAGGGGAGATAAGTGATTGAAAATGGATGTTGTGGTTACAGCCCTCCAGTCAGGAGGGTTATGGGATGATTTATTGATGGGTTTGATGAAGGAAAATGAACCAGAGATTGGAAAAGATTTATCATGAGGAAAATTATGGAAAAGATCCACAAAGAGGAGGTAAAAGAGATAGGAAAACATTTACAGAAGTAGTGAAGGAGAAGAAAGAAGGGAAAAGAAAGAGTACAAAGGCAGAAGAAAAAGGTAAAAAGAAGTATGTTGTACATATACAGAGTAAAGAAGAGAAGGATAGATAAAATGTGGGACACAGTGATTGTGCCTTTAGGAATAAAGATACAAGAGGTAAGAGGTAAGATCATTTATTTTTATAAAAAAACCAGACATATTGTGACATAGACTTTTTTGGGGAGAATATGATAAGAAAGACTTGGAATAACTAAATATAGTTATTAGTGAGATGGGAGCTGAGACAAATGCTGGCTCCATAAAGGAGTTTGGAAATTGTGTGGAGATATTTTTAGAAAAAAAAGAAAATGGTGGAAGGTGTAATTGAGATTTCAAAAGGGCTGTTTCAGAGGGAGCTATTTAATAGTTTTAGGGAAGACATGTTATCATGAAACACAAAATAAAGTGCAGTTTTGAACAGAGACTGAAAGAGAAATTGTTAAAAAGCATTTATTAAAGAACTTTTTAAAGAGGTTTAAAATATTTCAAAAGTATTGGATAACAGAGAATTATGGACTGGGAGATGGGATTCTAATTTTACATAAAAATAGAACAGGTTACAATTATACATATAAGTAATGTTGAAGAAAATATAGCTTTTGTAAAATATTGGGGCAAATGAAAACATATGTTTTTGTTTTTTGTTTTGAAAAGGGACATTTTGTGGGCAATTGTGATAAAAAGAAATGTTTCACATGGGGGGATTGGGACATGATGCAAAAACTGTGAAATAGAATGTTATAACTGAAAACAAGCCATTTAGGAGTGGATTGCAAAAAAAGTACAAAAAGAAAAAAACTATGTTTAGAAGAAAATGTAAATGATAATGAAAGGAGCAGGGAATTGAGACAAGAAGAGTAAGAGGATGACTACGTAAAAAGTCAAATAATGATGTAGAAGATTCAGAAAATAAAAAAAGAAAAGAAGATGAATTAGGAATGGAGTCAGAAGTTACTGAAGAGGGGGCTATTGATTGGAAGGTAGCAGAAAAGAAAAATCATATTGGGAAAAAAGTGAAGGATAAGAAAATCTCAAGGAATAAGACTAAAAGTGAAAAATAAAGGAAATGGATAAACATACATAATTTCATTAAGATTAAGAAGAGATTCAGATAACTTTAGAATTGTATCAGTTAATGTCAATCATATAAATAGTTTAGTAAGAGGAATTAGGGTACTAGAGTGGTGTAAGAAATGTGAAGTAGATATAATATTAGCAGATGTCAGAAGTTTAACAAAGGAAAATATACTGTCAGCAGAAAACTTATGGAGGAGCTATAATTTAGAATTTGGGACAAGACACTTGTTTGGGAATAGCAGTAATATATAGTATAGCAATTTCAATATTAGATTTTACTTTAGTAAGATTAGAACAATTAACAATAGTAGGCTTAAGATGGGAAAATAAAGTTTATAGATTTATAACAGCACATGCATATGTATTGTATAAAGAGAGAGAGAGGTTGTTTAATGACATATTAGACTATATATTAATTAATAGTTACAGGTGACTTTAATTGTAATTTGATTTGAGAAATAAAAAGAAAAAAAAAGATCAGATAAGAACATAATGAGGGAGATTATGAAATCTGGAAATTTAATATTAAGAATATAAATACAAGTACATATAGGAGAGGAAATGTCAGAACAGCGACTAATTATTTTTTTAGTTTCTAAAAGTATAAAAATAATTGCAGAATTATTGAATTGAAGAAGCAGTAGAAACAGGATTTTCAGATCACATGGTAATATGGATAGAAAGTGAAGATAATAAAGAACATATAAGAATTGGAAAATTAATTAAAAGAATAAATGAGAAAGTATGGAATAAAAAGGGAAAAGGCAACATATGTAAATTATGGAAAGATCATATAACTATAAGATTTATAAATAATTGGACAGAACGGTGCATTAAGTGTTAGGAAACAATGGTTAAAAGTTTTACATGAATTAAGAGAAATTATATTATATGGAGTAGATATAGATTATGTTATAAAAAAATAAAGTGCATTTGATAACTCCATATGGATGGGGAAAATAGCACATAAGGGTAGTGTATATATAATTCCAAAAGATTTAGAAAAAGCATGTTATTGAACTGATATTCAGATATATTTGGGGTCTAAATCAAATCCAATAAAAAAAGGAGTATTATAGAGGGATAAAAATGATAGGAGTTTAGGATTATTGAACCGTATATGATATGGAGCATCACTGAATTTATATAGGGTCTTAAGATGGATAAATGGAAAAGAAAGTAATTTGGTAACAAGATTGTTTAAGATAAAATATGATAGACAATTGATTCCAATAAAATTGAATAAGAAGGAAACAGAATGGAGAAAATAAGAAGAAATAAAAATGTATCAAGAAAAAATAAAAATACAGAAATTAAGCATAGAAAAAGTAGAAGAAAATAGGAAACTGCGGTATAAAACATAATGATGGAAAATTATTGTGTAAATCTATGGGGACATAGAAATAAATGGTGCATGAAGATTGTGAAATACCAGGAATCTTTATGGAGACTGCAAATTAATAGATTGTTGGTAAAGGGATATATGCTTTATAAACAAGTAAATGAAAGGATATGTCTTTTGTGGT
Source organism: Protopterus annectens (assembly GCF_019279795.1). NCBI lineage: Eukaryota > Metazoa > Chordata > Ceratodontiformes > Protopteridae > Protopterus > Protopterus annectens. Next base: position 1,141,280,113 of record NC_056733.1, on the reverse strand, counting down.
AAATTAGAAACTACAAAACATGCTTTTCTAATATGTAGAACAGTAAAAAATATATGGGAAATATAATGCAGAAAAATATTCTGAAAGAAATGCAGAATTATAAAAAGTTAAATATGGATATAATTGAACATGAGTTTTATGGGAATGGTAGTAAGGAATATGTTAAAAAATTAGAGAAGAATTTGTTATGTATTGCATGCACAATCTGGAATGAAAGAGTGAATGAGATTATGTTTAATGGAAATTGGATGATACCAAATATAGGAATGCAAACTTGATGTAAATTTATGTAAATATGTAAACTTGTATAATTGTATTTATTTGTAAATGCTTGTAAATGACTGTATCTAATAAAGGACCCCTACTCTTTTTAATAACTGCCATGGAATCTTTTACTTCCACCTGAACTGCCACCAGTGCACATCTCATCTGAAGGATAGCACCCTCATTTAAACTTGCCATTACGCTTGAGTTGTAGAAGTATGGATAACTCAATACATCTAACTAAGAGGAAGTAAAATTTAGGAGAGTTAGCAGATGGTAAGAGATCTTACTGCATAGACCCAGCACATTGTGGGGGATAACTACAAGTGCTGTTAGGCAGACCACATGGGATAATAGTGTGTTTCCTCCAAGCTAGGAGTCATGCAACCTGCAAGCTAGGAATAACCACATTATCACAGAGTTGTACCTAAGAATCTTATAAAGGGACACAAGTGTTTCCAATACATGAACTTTTAACGCTATTTAACATGTGTTTGATTTTTGTTTGTGTCTTTCGGCTTTTCCCGGTTAGGGGTCGCCACAGCGGAACTCCGGTCCGCTAATGATTGGTAGTTGATTTTTACGTGCCGAGTTACCAGCCCTGATGCACAACCTTCAACGAAGGTACGCCCATTCACGCATGTCTCCACGCAGAAGACGCTCTAGCTGAGAATCGAACCGGACAGTGTCTTACTGTGAGGCGACAATGCTACCGCAGCACCACCATTGCGGGTTACAAGAAAAAAACTGGCTCAACCATTTACTATTATTACAAAACAGTAAAGGTCCTAGTTCATGTTTTTAATTAAAAGGATACGTCCATAAACAAAACAGCTAACACCAATGTGATTGTTTTACAACTATACCTTTACTCTGGATGGTCTTTTGTTTCTGAGCTGTTTTAATTAAAAGGATTCCATACTTTGGTGGGACCTGTACATGTGACCTAATAAATGTTAAAAAAGTCAATGAATACATAAATGGGTAGCCTTTCAATGTGGATAGGAGTTCCTTCGTAATGTCTGTTTGCAATACTTAGTCATGAATTCAAAGATAAACCTCAGCATTAGACAATCATCATCAGAAGGAATACTTACTTTGATAGGGAGAAAGAAGAGCAGGGAGCAACAACAAGACAGTTTTAAGTCAGGAAGGGAGCATAGTGACTTAATCAGATGAGTCCACATGAAAATATGGAACAAAATGCCTTATTGCTTAGCGTCTTATTGATAAAGATTTATAATAAGTCCTATTATAGCCGGTTACATATAGTGCACTAAGGCTGTAAAGTGACATAACTATAGACTTTAAATGTGCTGAATGAAGAGACAAACCTGGACAGCCCACAACTTTGTCATGTTATAATCACCTGCAACTGTTGTATAAAGCATAAATATTTTATTCATTTAACAGAAGGAGGAAGGAAAGAATGAACTAGAAGCAACTGACATTCAGGTTCAGTAACGATTCATTCTATTCGGTAGCTTTAAAGGGACAGTCCCAGGGATTTCTTGTTATGATTCAGCCTTTGTTTACATTTCAGGTTTGCCTTTCTGAGCATGCTCGACTTTGACTGAGGCAGGGTGAGGGAAGAGTGGCTGCAGGAAGTGTGGGGAATTCAAAGTGAAACTTATGTGGAAGTGAGGGAAGTTAGGACAATGGGCAAAGAAAAACTGTACAAATATTTGTCCAGTGTTCAGATAATGCCACACAACTGTTTAGAATTTTGCAGAATGTCCCTGATTTGCCGCACATTTTTGCCCTGTCTCTCTCAAGACTTTTGATTTTTTGATTAATCGCTGAACATTTCAGTCAATCCGTCACTGACTGACACTACAGTTCCATACTCTCTTATCCCAAAACCTGCACTGAATTAGGATACTGTCTGAAAATTGGCACACACACCCCCCCGCCCATTATTTTTGGCATTGTCCAGAATTTTTGTGCAAAAAAGTTGAAAGGTTTGCCTGCCTGAGTAAAATGAAGCCTGACATAATTCCAACAACCATTAGTCCACATATGCCACTAAAATGAAGGACACGCAGATGCAGAGACAGGAGTCCAATTACACAGTGCTAATCAAAATAACAGTACTGAGAAGATAGTAACCATGTTTATTTTTTTATTTATTCTTTTTATAACTAGGCAAGTGAGTTGACCCAAAGAGGTCAGTTTTCAACCATGACCCAAACCTACTATAAAAAATATATCCAAAAAAACAATGCTTGAATTCAGGACAAGTGCAAAGCATCAACATATTACAACAAATTATTTTTGGAGTAAGAATAAATGACATTATATATAACTTGCAAATAAAAACACATAAAGCAATCAAGAAACAGATGATCATGAATAAAGAACAGAGAGAATGTGTGCAGATAGTGAAAAATGGTGAAGTAAAATTGTGTATATATACAATATAAGTTTATTTCTCGAGTGTTTTTTCCAATTAAAGTTTGACCCAGATAACATCATAAGTTGGGTTACTTAGCAAAATGAAAAGTCACATTAGACAACAGCACTTAATTTCACCACCAAGATGCACAAGAAGGATATTGTAAGACTTTGAGTTAGTACAACTCCTAGCATCAGCAGGAAAAGCATGCCAGACAGCAGAACCCAGGATGGAGAAGACAAAGCTTCGTCTTTAGAGATTGATAAATCCAACAATACATGCAGACAGGATCCAGCTGGGATGATGTGCAAAATCCACAAACATTCATAAATAAAAAATTCTTTATTCATAAAATAGACCCAAATAAGCACTTTTGTTCCAAATAGTTATAATTAGCAAGTAACTTCATCAGATGCAAACATCATTTACTCAGCGATTTAAATACTAGATTGAAAAAATGCCTCTACTACATCACCAAGATTAGTTACTCAACACCAATCATCAAACAGTATTGACTACACACCCCCAAAACAAGTCACATCCTAGTATGTAAAAACTAAAAAACAAATGCATTATAGAACCATATAAAATATATAAAATAGAAATTTTAATTAATATAACCATTATCTATCAAATTACTTCAGCTTCAAAATACTGTTTATAGAGACAGATTCATTTAAGTCAGGCCAAAACTTGGCATTTAAGCAAAGCTGGCAAGACACTTCTTTTTCCAGCAGAACCGGCCATGCTCACCCCTAGTTGATTTTTGAACAGTCTCTAATACAATAAATTAAAAACCATGTCCATAAGTAGTCATATTGTGTTTTGGTAAAGCATTCAATTCATAATTGTCCCTAATATTTCTAATGTGTTCACCTATACATTGTTTTAGTTTTCGTTTGGTTTTGTCGATATAAAAACAAGTACATTGTAGGCAAAGAGCACAATAGACAGCCCTTTCAGAATCACAACAATATTTACCTAAAATCTTTACCTTAAAACCATTAATTAGTATTTCACTTGTTTCTAAAATATATGGGCAAAATTTACATTTCCCACATTTATACAAATACCCACATTGCTTGGGAATAACTGGTGTTTCAAAGCAGTTTTTTAAATTACGTCTTTTTTTAAAAATCTTCCTCCTGTTTGAATTCAGAAGTCACCTATTTTTGCCATCTGCTTCTAACTTTTCTTCTATCAACAGGGATATATATTTTTGCTGTGCATCAGACAGGATGGTCCAAAGTGAAAGAGCTATCTTAGAGAGAACCTGATTCCATTTTGTATCTTCCTAGTCAAGATGAGGCAGATATTCATACCAACAAAACTATTGGGTAGAAATTGTGCTGGCCAGGGAATGAGGGAGGTAGTCCTGGTATTTCCAGTACCAGACCAGCAAATATGTGACATTTTAATGATTCTAGGGGGCAGAACTATTACAGCCCTAATTCTGTCGGGCCTGTTAGTAATTATGATGTCTAGGGATGAGTTAGATGCCAGTCTTTTTCTGTAAAGTTAAGTGCAGACTCACAGTCACCAAGAAATTTCAAGTAAAGATTTCCCGTTTGGAAAAATGTGTTATAGTTACCAAAGGGAAAAATGAAACCAAAATAGATGACAAAATGGGGGTGGGGGGACAGAACCCACTAATACTGCATACCTTAGTGCAGGTGACAGTGATGATTTCTATATTAACTGAATTAAGGACCTCAAAAAACCCAGTAGTGAAGGCAACGGACAACTTCTTCTTAAAAATCCGACTTTTATTCAGTGTAAATGCTTTCGTAATGTAACCATTACTTCCTCAGACTCAAGAAATTACATAAAATACTCAAAATTTTATACCCAAGTCAATAAAAAGCTTCCAATCAGATATCTTAAAAATCCCTCCAAAATACTGGCCAATTAATTTAAACTAACAGCTTCCCAAAAACATTCAAACTGCGTATTTTCATTTACACAGTGCATACAATTGTATATATTAAACATCATTGAAACTCATATATAAAAACTATTTAAAAGCACTGCTAAAATGCATATATCAAGGGGAAAAAAATGTTTAAGTTTTTTAACCTTTAACACTGGTTTAAGAGGGACCATATCACTTAACTCAGATCCCTGGTGTGCCCCTACGTGCAAAATCCATTTCAATTCAGTGGATTCAGTATTGTTTACTATATCTCCCATCCTAGCACTATCTGGTTCTACCTGAATCACTTGAAACAGGAACTTATGTGTATCACAGCACTGTAATCTTGGCCCTTGCTTACACAATACATATGATCTCTGATACTTTCCCTAAGTCGACAATTAGTTATTCTCACATAGAATTTAAGGACTGGCAGAAGGTAAATAACATATACATTTACTCCTCACTTTAAAGAAATAGAACACTGCCTCCCCTCAGCACACTACCCCATTTAATCCACTGATAATGGCTAAGCAGAGGCACTCTACCAGTTTCTGGAAAGAGACTCAGTAGATGGCACAAAGAAGCTTTATCAGGTTGCAAGATAAAGACAGAAAGATAAACAAGATAGTCATCAAACACCATTCATAAGAGATGCCACCAGCAACCTTCTCACCAGTCCACAGGACATCAAAGGTAGATGTAAGGAGAACTTCCGGCAGCTTCTGAATGAAGAAAACCCACAAAAGCTGTACTGCCCCAGACACAGCCTACAATGAAAGAAGAGGAGCCCAACCTAGAGGCAGTGAAATGGCAATAAGGAAAATGAAGTCAGGAAAAGCAGCATTCCCAGATGAGGTCATGAAAGATTTAATCAGGATGTTGGGTGAGTTAGGAAAGAAAGAAATGGCTCCTGAAGGTATTCATAGCATTATGGGAAGAAGTAAATATCCCATATGATTGGAGAATAAGCATACTACTGCCAGTGTTCAAGAACAAAGGTGACATTCACAACTGAGTGCAGTAAAACGGTATCAGACTTCAGTCCCATTGCATGAAAGTTCTGGAGACGGTGAGTGACGAATGTGCAGAGAAGTAGAAAGTAAGATGGGAGATGAGTAGTTCAGATTCATATCAGGATGTAATACAGTTGACAGATAGTTGAGAAGAAGCTACAGATGAGGAAAGAGTCCAACTGAGCATTCCTAGAAATGGAGAAAGCATATGACAAGATGCCAAGAAAGCTGTTCTGGGCAGTCTTCTGATAGATTGAAGACCCAGAAACATTGGTGGAATAATTAGTGCAGGCTATGTACAAGGAGCCAATGATACAAATATAAACAGCATTCAGTCTCACAGAGGGGTACCCAGTGAGAGTGGGTGTGACATAGGGTTCGACTAAGAGCCCACTGCTGCTCATACTGGTGATAGGCTACATTACGCCTGAGGGGAGAGATCAAGAAAGTCGTTGTATGCTGACAATGTGGCATTACAGGCACACTCTGAACAGGAATTTCAGCAAAGGTTTGGGAAATGTAATGCAAAATTGAAGTCACATGGGATGAAACTGAGTACAGAGAATTTTTCTGCTCTTTTGTACGGGTACTGGGAGTAGGATTGTATATGTTAGTTGTGGTCATTCTTTTACTTCTGTGTGTTGTTTTACTTTCTGTTTTAATCTCAAGTGTGAGCTGATACTTGAAATATCATTTAGGCTTTACGCATGTGGTGTCAGATCCCACTCTAAGGGCACTGGAACCATTGAGCAAGGGGGAGGGAGCACCCCCCCCCCACACACACACTTTTACAAGTCTATCTTGTTCCCATGGCAGCAAAGAAAAGAAACAAAAGTGAAGGAACCATTTGTGCATCGTTACACCAAACACAGGAGCGAAATTTTAAACTTCCATTTCCTGCCCTTGCGGATAGTGTGTACAGCTCTTGCTCTTAAAGAGAGTGTGTTTCAGCCTCCCTACCTACTGCCTGTACAGCTCTTGCTCTTAAAGAGAGTGTGTTTCAGCCTCCCTTCCTACTGCCCGTACAGCTCTTGCTGTTAAAGAGAGTGTGTTTCAGCCTCCCTACCTACTGCCTGTACAGCTCTTGCTCTTAAAGAGAGTGTGTTTCAGCCTCCGTACCTACTGCCGGTACAGCTCTTGCTGTTAAAGAGAGTGTGTTTCAGCCTCCCTACCTACTGCCCATACAGCTCTTGCTCTTAAAGAGAGTGTGTTTCAGCCTCCCTACCTACTGCCCATACAGCTCTTGCTCTTAAAGAGAGTGTGTTTCAGCCTCCCTACCTACTGCCCGTACAGCTCTTGCTGTTAAGGAATTCAGGCACAGGAAAGGAGATATTGCTGATCCATGTTACTGCTGGGGGGATAGTGTTGCTGATCCGTGCTACTGCTGGGGGGATAGTGTTGCTGATCCATGCTGCTGCTGGGGGGATAGTGTTGCTGATCCGTGCTGCTGCTGGGGGGATAGTGTTGCTGATCCGTCCGTGCTGCTGCTGGGGGGGATTGTGTGGCTGATCCATGCTGCTGTTGGGGGGATTGTGTTGCTGATCCTTGGGTGTGTGTGTGTGTGTGTGTGTGTGTGTGTGTGTGTGTGTGTGTGTGTGTGTGTGTGTGTGTGTGTGTGTGTGTGTATGTATATGTATGTGAGTCTCTGATAAATGCTACAGGCATGGTAGTGTGGAACCTTCCCTTTGGCTGCTGCTGTTCCCATTCCATCTGTAGTGGGATAACCGATACATGTCCAGTGCCCACCTTCAATAATAGACCCAGCTATGGTGCCACCCTTCATTATACTTCAGGTGCATGACTTGTACAGGCCTTTTTGTAGAATGGGCAACTTGATCCGCACTGTGGTATATTTAAGTTGGTGAAAGTGACATTTAAATACATTTTGAACCACTGAATGCTTCTGGGTTGAAAGAAGGATCAAGGCTAACTTGACATTGCATCCATCAAGGATTTTCTGTCTCTGAAATGTAAACTGCCATCTTAACCTTATTCCTAATTGTAACTCCCTTTTACAGGTAAGAATCTCTTCGTGTATTTTGGTAAACAGGATCCCTTTGGACTTTATACACTGTTAGTTTTTGACACTGGTTTCCTAATGGAGTGCTTACATTTTGGAGTAGTTTTATAAAGATGACTAGATGTCATTACATTACTGTTTACTTTATACTGGGAAGGGTAGATATACCACAGCAGCATGGCATCACATGCATCAACTCAACTGTTTTCTTTTTTTTTTTTTCTTTTCACTATTATTTGTGTACCTCATTACTGCTATTAATTCTGTTTTATTTGTGTTTCTTCATGGGCCTGATTTGTAGAACAAGGCATACCGAATGTGTAGTAATTTTAGCCGTATGCCTACCTGTGTCAAAAAGCCTGATTTAGCCATGTTTTGTGTCCAGCTCCAATAATATTACATACATTACCCCTTTCCTATGGATGGTTCTTCCCACTGCCCCTGTGTTTTCAGTGGTCTGTTACCGATTTTTTTTTTTTATTACAGAGGCATTGACATTTTTATTTGGAACTTTAGAGAATATTGGTTCTTGTAAAATCTGCAGATGAGCTCAAAATGCTGTAACTTTGAAATGATGGTGTCTAAATTAAAGGTTATGCTCAGGTATATTTGAAATAGTAATTCAAATCCAATTGAGAAATTCATTTTTCTTGGAGATGCAAGTGAAAATATATTAGTAGTGTGTGGAAACAGTAACAAAAGTGCTTACTACTGAAAACAGTGACTCTGTGGGATGTGAGGATTACACAATGGATTAAAATTGTATGTGCACACACATACATTTTGTGGAAGACTAAATAACCCTTGAACAGCCCCTGTAAGTGATCATGATGTGGTTGTATTTATTATAAAAATTAAAATAGTTAGAGTTACAACTTTATTAGCAAATTTCAAGGAGTGCAGTGAAAAACAAAATGATGAATAGTAATATAAAATGCTGTTGTGATTTATAGCCTGATATCCTCCCTGCTACGGAGGAAACGGAAACTCTGCATGTTAGCATCAATGGCCACTTAGTACTTCTCTTAACTGTGACCCAGTTTTTTAAGATCTTTGACTTCCATCTCATGGATCTTGGATTGAGTCCTGACCTTTGATCACCTTATGTGGCGAGTTTGCATGCTCTCATGTGCTTTTGACAATGCAGGTTGATTTATACTCTGAACTGATCTGAGTTGACAGCTTCAGGGGAAGAGAAGTTTAGGGCTGCTTATGCCAAGTCTGCTTGCATTGTTAGCACAACAGGTAGTATACTTGCTTTTGATACAGAAGGCTGCAGGTTCTACTCCCACAGTATGCAGATGGATCGCTGATACTGTACTGTGTTGTACTTTAAAGGGAGCAGATGCTGTAGTCCTGTGAATGTCCTCCTCTGGGGGAGTTACCTACTAACTATGAACCTGTTATCAGTTTGCCATCCAATCCCTATTGCAATATTACTAGCTTATCATTTTTTTAATGTAACATAGGCAATTTATTCTTCAAGGGCAACAGGCACTTTATTTGTAGATGAAACAATGTAACATAAAGTTGTTTGCTAGCAGCAACCTCTTCATTAATTACAGATACCTTAAATGTGGAATTATTTAGATGACTTTACTTCTGCAGAGATTTTGCATATTTACTGATATTGGTGGATTGTAATGACAGAAGTTTGAGTGGCCTTTTATGGTTTAAATTTTCTGAAATTTGTAGTTTTGTCATTATTGGTTCATACATTGTGTTTCATTGCTTACTAGAAGACTGTTCAAAACTACAAATTTAAAACACATTCTAACAACTGGTGCTCTATTATACAGGAATTTAATGCTGTAAAAAGAAGAAACATTGCTCCAAAGCCACAAAGCGGTATTTTAATGAACCAAATGTAAGCACTTTTATTTCCAATACTACAGAAACATCATCAGACAAACAAATACATTACCTCACATCCTTTAAATACCATCAAAAGCTAAACCTCACTTCCTTAAGTGGATGGCGCCCAAGTGCAAGGCATGTTATACAGCATCTTGTGCAACACTTTCAAACACTATTCCCTGGAACGCCTGTTCTGTTCCACTGTAAGCTGCTAGCATCGCTCGAGCTTGATACGTCCTGCCCTCCCATCTCCAAAGGCATTCTCCTTCTCACCACCTTAAACTCTCAACCTCTAAAAAACCAAACTCAAAAGGGCTACTAGAACGGAAGCATACATTACTATATAAAAAGAAAAGAAACCTGCTGCTGTCCAAGATATTTCAGTCTTGATACGTCCTGCCCTCCAATATCCCAAGACGTTCTCCTTCTCACCACCTTGAACTCTCAACCTCTGAAAAAACAAACTCAAAAAGGCTACTGGAACCCAAGCATACATTACTATATATAAAGAAAAGAAACCTGCTGCTGTCCAAGATATATCAGTCCTGATACAGCCTGCCCTCCCATCTCCAAAAGGCGTTCTCCTTCTCACCACCTTGAATTCTCAACCTCTGAAAAACCAAACTCAAAAAGGGTACTGGAACCCTAGCATACATTACTATATAAAAAGAAAAAGAAACCTTCTGCTGTCCAAGATATATCAGTGTACATGTTTTAACTACTGTTTGCCTTTTTTCTTTTGATTAAGTAGTCTGCCTAGTGTAGTGCCCCCTCGTGGTTTGCTAGCAGCCTTCATCCATTTCCCTATATTCTCCCACTTTTCTCTTCAGCTGCAAATATCTATACTTGTCACTAGGTGGCAGTGCAAACCCTTCCTTTCTTAACCATACCCCCAATTACTCTCAAGTTTGGGTTAGACTTTCCCCACTCTACTTAGTGTTTGGCTCTACTTATAGCTCTCTCTTTCCATTGGTTACAGTTCAAAATTACCCCAAATAAAATCATATCCCAGCATTCCCTTACCTGTACTGGCTCGTATACTCACTGTTTAATTCCCAGTTACACTGATTGTTCCTGGTAGGCAACCTCCTCTCTTGGCTCAGCCCACTCTGTTCACCTTACAGGCTCACTCTGCTCCCCTGCTCTGCCCCTATTTCCCACCTGCCCCAGCTCCTCTACACTTATACTCTTGAAACCACACCCTCTCCATCATTATCCAATACACTCCTACCTCATCAACAAACAACCACCCTCTTACACCCACCCCCTAGCTCTCACTAGTCACCTCCCACATTACTAAACATAACCTGATCCTCTACCAACTAAATATCTTATACACCCTTACATTATCTCTAATTCCACCATACTATCAAAGCCTACATCCTTCTTAACTCAAATGCTACTTCTAACCCTATCTTATATCTACTATCTTACACAGCCCCTTATTTCTCATCAATCCCCATATTATCTTATTGCAAATACACTTCCCATACTACACTCACACTCACCCATTCCAATATCCCCCATTCCATACCCCATCAATAACTATCTACTATTTTACAAGAACAACAGACATCTAGGTATCAGCTAAAATTTAATAAAACAGCAACATTCTTTTAGTAACACAGAAAGCACTCTAGCGCCTCGGCTTCAAGGAGTACACAATTAGAAAAAAACTGTCTTAAATTTTTAGCACAATTACAAAGAAATACATTTTCTGTACAGTTTGATGGGTTGAATTATGAAAATAAAATTTATTTTCTTGATATTTCCTTAGAAGGTGTAGTTGGTGAAGAAATAAGGACACGTCTAAATAGAAAATTTGGGGCTGTCAATCAATTTATGATGGGCAATAGTTGTCATCCGAAACATACTTTGAATTCATTGCCCTATGGAGAATTTTTAAGGATTTCTAGAATCTGTAATAATAATTATAATTTTTAAGAAGAGTTACAAAGTACTGTGAACATGTTTGTGGAAAGGAAATATGATTGGCAAATAATTGAGAATAGTGTGAAGAGAATTAAAAAAATAAGGTATGGCAGTAGGGATGTAAACCATGTAGTTTTACCCTATGGTGAGAAGAGAGATGTAATAGATATAACTGATAGTAATAGATTTTTATAGTCATGACCTATAATATTTTGAGTGAGAATGTGAGAGAGGTAATTAGACATCATTGGAAGATTTTGTCCAGATTTTATGACCTTAGTGGACTGGTACAACAAAATTTATTTTTTTCATTTCAAAAAGGAAAGAGTCTGATAGATATGCTAGTACACACTAAATGTAAAAGACCTGAAGAAAATGTGCCATTGCAAATTTATTTGAAAGGGACAAGACCATGTGGGAAATGTACAGGATGTGAATTCTTAGTGCATACCTTCCCTAGAATAAATAAAATTAATTTTGAAACGATAGGAGAATACCAGTGCACTACTGAGAAGGTGGTTTATGCCATCAAGTGCAACTGTGAAAAATATTATGTAGTTCAAACAAAACAGATGTTCAAAACTAGATTATCAGAACATTTGACAGACATAAGGCAAGGCAAAATGGAAAGTCCTTTGGCGTAACATTTTAAACAGTACCACAATAGCAGTCCTGTAGGCTTAAAAGCCACTATCTTAGAACAGATCAAAGGGGATAGAGATACTGAACAAGTTAGGAATATGTTATTATATAAAGAAACACTCTTTATTTTAAAATATGGCACTTTAATTCCACAGGGTCTGAATACAGACTGCTGTTGGAAATGTGTACTTTAATCATGTGGAAATGTATCTTTAAAAATTTTAATAAGTGTATGTTAATTGATTGATTGATTAGTGATGGAAGTGGCAACTGTGAGTGTTTAAGACACTGTTTTTTGTAACTGAGTACTCCTTGAAGGCTTATGTTAAGCTGAGGTGCTAGAGTGCTTTCTGTATTACTGAAAGAATGTTGCTGTTTTATTAAAGTTTGGCTTATACCTAGATGTCTGTTATTCTTGTAAAATTGGTTCGAAGTGTTTAAACTATTTACTATTTCCCTACAAACTCATTTTTCCTTTAAAAGCACTCTTCCCCATCCCTAACCAATCAAACCCTTAGAAATCTAATAACACTCAACTCCAGTACTAAGCAATTCAAGTACCTCTTCAGCATTTTTCAACACCTAATCACTATCCTTCTATCCGGTGATATACACCCAAACCCTGGCCCCCATATCCACTACTCTACCAAATCCACCCTTTTCATCTCTCTAAATGCACAAAGCATAGCTAACAAAATCCCCAACCTCCATGCCTGGCTTCACCAGAGTAAACCAGATATCTTGTCTATTTCTGAAACTTGGTTAAAACCTCATATAAAAGACTCAGACATAGTACCACCCAACTATTCCATTATCAGAGAAGACAGAACCCACAAAAAGGGTGGAGGAATAACTGTGCTTTATTCATCCTCCTTTTCAGCTACCCCTTACACTAAACGTATCTCCCAATTCACCAATGCTGAATTAATTCTGGCCCTAATTTAAGTAAATAGACACAAGCACATATGCATAGCCTCACTATACATTCCCTCAGGAGACAATATATCAGTACTCGAAGATATCCTATCTTGGCTTTCCATGAATATTAGCAATGAAACTATAATACTGGGTGACATGAACATTAACTGGTCCTCTATTCAGTCCCTCTCAAACTTCCTAAATATCAACCTTTAATAATTTCTCACAACTTATCAACTCTATAACCAGACCCTCCAAAGATTACTGCAGCGGTAGTATCCTAGACTGGATCTTAGTTTCTCTCCCTCATTATTTCTCTGACAGTGGGATACTTCCTGACTCCCTCAGTGATCAACTTCCCATTTTTGCTCTGTGCCTTACTTCTCCCCTACAGTTATCTCTTAACTAAATCTCCACTCACTACCTAAAAAATTTCAATCCCACTACCTTTTCTAACTCTCTAAAATCAATAAACTGGAGCCCTCTAAGAACTCTATCCCTAGAAAATGCTGTTACCTACTTCAGCTCAACTTTCCTAAACCTTTTAGATAGCTATGCCCCCCCTAAAATACAAAAGAATAAAAAGCAAAACAGTTCATTGGCTAACCAAAAATACACTAGCTGCCATGTGGCTCAGAGATAAACCCTGGTTATGCCACCAGAAAAATAAGACTCCCTCCACTCTCTATGAGTATAAATCACTTCGCAATAAAGTCAAAACGCTTGTTACAACAGACCGAAAAACTTATTTCATCTCACTCCAAAATAGCCATAAAACAAATCCACAAAAAGTTTGGAATGTTATCTCCACTCTCCTTAACCCTGGCAAAAAAGAAAACCCCTGTCCAGATCCTGATGCTCTAGATATAGATCTAGCCACCCAATTTAACTCTTTTTTCATCAACTCAATTTCCAAACTAACCTCCTCCGTTTCTACCAACACTACACCCCCTACCTCCACATTCCCTCCCCTGGCCTCACGTTCACCATTATTCCCTAATATCTCCACCTCCCAACCCCCTCCTTTCTCCATAAAACCCATACCCATATGTTTCATAAAAAAACTTCTCCAGAAACTAAAAACATGCTCCAATGCCCTCGATAACATACCCTCACACTTTCTAACTATACCCGCTGAAGCCATTGCCTTACCCATCAGTATAGTAATCAACCATTCTATCTAAGAAGGTCATCTACCCCCAACTATGGAAAAAGGCCTTCATTATACCCCTGCATAAATCGTGTAACAATAATAATATTACAAACTTCCGCCCTATTTCTATCCTATTCCCCCATCTCTAAACTCTCCTTGAAAAATGTATCCATCTACAAATCCTTCCCTACCTTACTGACAATCACTTACTTACTCCAGCACAGCATGGATTTAGACCCGGCCACAGTACTACCACTGCCCTTCTTTCCTTTTTAGAAATTGTTAACAAGGCCTCTGACACTGGCTGCATAGTATCTACCCTCCTACTTGACCTCTCTAAGGCCTTCGATACAATATCTCACAACCTTCTCCTAGCTAAACTCTCTAAACTAAACCTATCCCTTTCCACCTTCAATTGGTTCAGTAGTTATCTCTCAAATAGACATCAAGCAGTCAAATGGAAAACAGCTACCTCCTCCTCCCTTGATACCCCTACTGGAGTCCTCCAAAGTTCCATACTGGGTCCCCTCCTCTTCAATATATTCTTACACAATTTCCATCGCTCAATCCCTAATGCAAAACTTATCCAATATGCCAACGATTCAACTATAATCTGTTCTGCCACCTCCATCCCCACACTCATAAAGATCACACAAGAAGCTTTCTCTACCATGAAACAATGGATGTTAGACAATCATCTAGCACTCAATGCCTCAAAAAACAAACTAATGTTATTTACCCCTACAAAAACAACCATCATTGACAATAATTCATTTTCCATCAAAAGCCATAGCAATACATCTCTCAAATTAGTATCTGAGGCTAAATTACTAGGTGTCCTCATTGATGACCAGCTCAAATTCACCTCTCCCCTACAAATAAATATAAAAAAAAACACCAAAAACTTGGCATGCTTTACCTCCACAATTACTACCTTACTCCTTCTACTAAGTTTATTCTCTCTACCACATATCTCATCCCTTCTCTTCTTTATGGTGCTGCACTTCTAACAAACCTACAATCCTCTCTTAAGACAAAACTCTCCTCTTGCTATTACAAAATTGCGAAGTTTGCCACAAGCCAGAAGTATTCTACCCATCACTGTCTATCCCTTCATCAATTAAGTTGGTTAGAGCTGCACAGTTATCTCTCCCATGCTTACAAACTCATTTTCATCCCCTCCCTCTGCACCTCCCTATCCTCAACCTACAAACTGTTGTTGTTTGTCTTTTCGGCTTTTCCCAGTTAGGGGTCACCACAGCGGAACTCCAGTCTGCTAATGATTGGCAGTAGATTTTTATGGTGCCAAGTTGCCAGCCCGACGCCCAACCTTCAGTGAAGGCACGCCCATTCACACATGTCTTCCGGAGGCCACTTGACCACAGGGAGGACATGCAGACTCCACAGAGAAGGCACTTCAGCTGTGAATCGAACAGGAGAACCTCTTGCTGTGAGGCAACAATGCTACCACTGTACCACCGTGGCTTCCCTCAACCTTAAAAATGTACCTCTCTGAAAGACTATTAAGATTTAACAATCAAAACCTAATAGAACTGCATAAACCTACCTATCCCTCATGCAAAAATCTTCTGTCCTTCCCCTTCACACGTCAATGGAACTCCCTAGCTCCATCAATCCATACCACCACAAACCTCTCTTCCTTTAAAAACTCACTCCACTCACACCTTATTTCTCAGTGGGAATACTCATGCTCCCATCCCTCTTAATCTCTCCTTCTCTCTTTATCTCAATCTTCTCTGATTCCATACGTGGTTTTAGCAGGAACCAATCCATGTGTAAACAACTACTCTAGATTTACAATGCTGATACTTTTTATCTCAGAAATTGTCTCTGTTAAATGAAATATGTTATCTGTAATTAGTATAACCAAAACTTTGATTGTCATTTTTCCTTTAGAAATTGTATGTTTAAATGCAATGTTTTTACTAGTACTTTTGTACTTACTATAACAAAAGCTTTGATAGCAATTTTGTTTGTAATTATTGTTTTGTTTTTGGAGCTTTTCTCCCCAGGACTCCATTGAAAACGGGTTCTTCTAGGCCCAGTGGACTATCATGGTAAACAAACTGCAAATAAATAATTAATAAATAAATAAATCTCACTTTCTAAGGAAGGGGGTGCCAAAGTACAAAATACAAAACATTTTGTTACCTTCATAACAAATAAAATCCTAGTGCATGTTAAATACTAAAAACTAAAAACATATATGCATCCATAGATGTTAATGCCAATAGTAAAAATTTCATTGAGTAGTTTAACTACTAAAAAAGTACATATTGTTTCATGACAAAAATCAAACAGTACCTGCTTTCATCTTTAACATGGGTTTGATCGGTATGCACTCGTTAAGCCCTGGGGGGTAGTGGCATTTAAGAGAACTTGCCAATACGGTTCCCTTTTCTCCACTAACCAGGACACATGATGGAATGTTTATAAAGTGCATTACTTGTATTTTCTCTTAAATGCCACTACTCCCCCCCCCCCCGGGGCTTAATGAGTGCGTATCAGTCAAACCAGTTTTAAAGTTGAAAGCAGTTACTATTTGGTTTTGATTTTTATCACAAAAAATATGTACTTTTTTAGTATATAAACTAATTAATGGAATTCTATTATTGGCATTAACATCTATGGATGCATATATGTTTTTAGTTTTTAGTATTTACCATGCACTAGGATTTTATTTGTTATGAAGGTAACAAAATGTTTTGTATTTTGTATTTTGGCGCCCCCTTTCTTAGAAAATGAGATATTGCACAAGATGCTGCATAACATGCCTTGCACTTGGGCTCCACCCACCTAAGGAAGTGAGGTTTAGCTTTTTATGGTATTTAAAGGATGTGAGGTTTAGGTTCATAGGTAGATTCATAGGTAGATACTAGGCTATCTGCCCTAGGGCATTTATAAGCCTAGCCAGAGTGTATTTGGCTTCCGCCTCCCTATTAGATTAGCCTACTGTGCCTCTGTAAAGTAGGTCACAGAAGGTACCCTTTTAAGATTATAGGTTCATAGGTAGATATTTGTTTTTCTGATGATGTTTCTGCCATACTGGAAATGAAAGTGCTTACATTTGGTTTATTAAAATACCATTTTATGGCTTTCAAGCATCATTTCTTCTTTTTGCAATGTTACTTTTCACTATTGGGCTTGGTAACTAGGATATAAGGAATATAATTTAATACAATCAGGAAAGTGAATCAAAGAACGCATACATGTACACATGGCCCTAAAAATGTGTAAGGAGCCTATGGTTTGCAAACAACCCAGAGATAAGCTTAGTCCTCCACTGTCCAGATGCAAAATGAATGTGGGTTTTCATGCCGTTTCAATGAATGTGAGTTTCAAGGGCAGAGACGTTTACTGCTCATGCTAAATCTGTTTTCATTGCGAGACTGTATTGTTTAGCAAATGGCGCAGTGTTTGTGCTATTTTATTTCAATTTCTGCAACCATTGTAGAAGTAAATAAGAAAATAGTATGCACACTGACGGGTTTGAACAGTGTTTATGGTAACTGAGGAGAAACAGCCAAGTAATGGAACACTAGAGTGGCTGGGGAGGGGGGCTGCTGCTGGAGCGGCAGGGGGTTACAGACTATCCATTGAAGTAAAACAAAGCTTATCCCTGTCCATATATATAGAAAATGCAATCCAATATTGCCCCTCATGCCACTAGTGGATAGTATGTTCCTAAATGCTGCATCCCTTACATGGGTCCCCTCAAATTATCTATGGTATGATCACAGTTATTTTAACTAGGGCTAATGTACAATTGTCAGCCATGGGATAGGTAAGACCAATCAGGAAATGTTAATTCAAGCACCAAAAGGGAAATTGGTTAAGCTTAAAATGTTGTCTAAGTAAACCTATGGTTGTGGTAGTAAATAGGTTTTAAAAAATTTCCCTTTTTAGGTCACTAACTGCCCCCTCTCACCCTCCACTCCCTAAGTCTTCAACAGCTTCCAGCACATATGCCCCACTCTGATGAACCTCCTGCATATCCACAAAATAAACAGCACCAAGTATCTGCTCTAAAGACTTAAACCATGTGGGTGTTAATGACTTGAGACTTATTTCCATGGACTACATGGAGAGAGAGAGAGACATTACTGATCTCTCTGAATATGTTGCTACAGTATGAACAAAAGATGATTGACTTCAATTATTGGCTTAGTTTCTGGTGTCCTTCCAGGGAGGATTCAATATCTGTCAGAATGGAAGGACATGGCCTGCACCTCCCAAGACTTCTGAACATTGGCTAAAACTTTATGAACCCCCTACCTTTTTAGGTAATGCCAAATTGACAAACTTACCGACATAACAAATGAAATCCAAAGAAACCTAAAGATGTTACTGCTCAATGCAAGGAGCCCCACAGTCTACAAGCTCTCCTCACTAAGAAGGATATAGACATCTGTGCTGTCACTGGGACATGGTTTAAATCCACAGAAAGTACTCCAGCAGTGCAAGGCTTCAGTGCCTTCCACACATTTAGACCATCAGCTGCACAGAAATGGACAAAAGGCGGAAGAGTCTTGATCAATACTGGCAACAACTATAAACTCTAGGTTGGTTAAACAGGACAATGCCCTGGAATTTATCCATATGCAAATCAGCATAGACAAAGTTCCATAACATATCCAAGAAAGCTGTAGGTCATCCTCTATGCCCCAAGAATCCCATAGCTCATAATTAGACCACCTGGAGAAACTCACCATTAAACCAAATACCCTATTCATGGGAAACTTTAACTACCCCTCTATATACCAGGAGACATAGCCTCAAACTGGCAGGCAGAGTGATTCCTAGACTTTATTAACACAGATACTTGTAATCGGATAGTGTATACACTCACCAGAGGCTCAGACATACCCGACCTGGTATGTATCAGTATGGCAGAGCACTGAACCCCTACACACACACACACACACACACACACACACACACACACACACACACACACACACACACACACACACACACACACACACACACACATGCATACACACACACACACACACACACACACACACACACACACACACACACACACACACACACACACACACACACACACACACACACACACACACACACACACACACACACACACAGTGTTACATCCTGACTGAGGCTGGACCACAAAGCTGTCTTCTTTGAAATAAAAATCAGCTCTGTAATACCAGCAAACCATGTAACAGTTATGAACTATTCCATAGGAAACTTCATTTAGTCTGTCAAAACCCAATGCCCCTCCTAACATAGAGTTCACAGCAACCTATGTGGAATTGCTCACAGAGACCCTGTACAACCATTTAAATGGCTGCATAGAAGCAGCTGTACCTTCTAGAAGTAAGTCCAAAAGAAACTCCAAGAAAGAAACCACACTAGTGGAATCTTTACATTAGTGGGGTATATAACAAAAGGAAAAAAGTCATGAGTAAAATCAGGAAGCGCAACTCCCATAATGATAAAAGAGCTCACTAATTAAATTACACAGGGAACTAAGATGACTAATCAAATACATCAAGGCCATCTATGAGGTCAAGATAGCCTCACAGGCTAAAGATAACCACAAGACCTTCTACATCTATGTTTGTAACCTTAAAGGCAGCACACACTAGTGTGCCAGACTGGTGGTCAATGGTGTCATCTTCACTAAAGTGATATAGCAAATCCTCTGGATGACAAATACATCTCAAAGTGGAAAGAGTTGTTATCACTCCAATCCATTTCAGGAAGCATAAATACTGATGACATGGCTACATCCTCTAGGAAAATCCAGGGGGAACACACCAAGGTGTTTTCCTACAGTCTTAAGGTGAGATAGGGGATGCAGTGAGGAAACATTTATGGGTTCAGAAGGATGGCTAAGAGATGAGGTTCAGGGGACAATAAGACTAATCTGATGAGCAATATAGAGATTATTAGTTTTTTTACAGCGTGAGTAAGAGAAGTAAAATGACTGGACTGTGGCCGTTATAGGTATCTGCATCTGTCTAACAAAGAGTAAAGCTGTCATAGCCAAGGCAAATCAGATACTTGGATTGCATCGCATGAATGTTCATCCCCAAATGGAGAAAGAGTAATGCGAGGTGAATACTTATAGATATATAAGGGGCCAATTTTTTGTGATATACCCAATTCAGAAAAGAGCAATAGGTACTTCCATTTCTTTAATCATAAGGTGCTTTGTGCATGACGTTTGTTATTTAAGTTTTGGAGGTCGGTATAGTAGCACATACATGGTGGTTATGCTGCTGATTTGATTTACTTGAGCTACAGGGGCACTAATTAGCTTTTCACTGATTTTGCAATACATGCATTGGGTTTGTAGTACAATGCAATCCCTAAAACATATCTTCACAATCACAGACAAATGAAGGGGAATCACAGCCTACTACTAGTAATACCATGCAAATGATCAACCCAAGTCATATATGTCAGCAGCCCAGATATACAGCTACCTCACTCTATGCACATGGCTACAAACAAAACACAACTTGTACTGCAGCAGTCAGTCACACAAATCATAATATGCAAACAAATGCTTGTAACATTAATAAACTACAAATACATTACTGTGAGAAACTTTCATTTATTGTTATCTGGATAGCTTGCCATCCCTTATGCTGGCCAGTCCTAAGTCAGACACATGGGCATCAGATGGCTAATCCTTTCACTCCCTGAGTGTCTTGTCTGCAAGTTAATTGTTATAAAGAAGAAAATAATTGAGTGAAAATCAATATGATAATTACACACACACCCATGCATGCTCACATAATGCCTGTATGAGCTTGTCTGTCATCCCACAAGAGTCCATCACCTTCACCAGTGGTGAAAGAATTATTTCTCTAAGCACATGATTTCTAAGATCTGATATACTGTTCTCATATCTGCACTGACCTTAAGCATGTTCAGAGTTAAACCAGCTTTATTAATTGTTCTCAAAATGATCAGTAGAATATTTAGCCAACCAACCCCCACCTCAAATGCTTCATTCCCTTCAAGTTGTCTAAAATACAGGGTTTATTTTGCCAAAACTGTATTTTCTAGCCATACAAGATTAAGAACTGACAGTGCACAGCAATTGTACTCCTAGACTCTTAGTAGCATATATCAGGCACACCATTTATACCATTTTAATTTCCAAGTCACCTTATTCTCATCACTTTTAATTACTGAATCTGAAGCATCTGGGCTCTGTTAAATTGCTTACTATAGCAGAAGAATCATTTGGGACTAATACTGGAGGTGCTACAAAGGGGCTGTTTTGTAGCACTTGAATGGAAGATACAGTTGACTCTGCTTATTATAGCATTTGCCTTTACTTTACAGTGTCTGTAGTAATCTGACCATTTAGTTTTGATTGGCAAAGTGCAGTAAAAATCTTGTTTTCATAACAAATTAGAGACATTCTGTAACTGGTCAGGAAAACTGCCACATTCTACCTGCCTGCTAGCCATTCCTGTGGAATTGTGGCTATTAATTGTAGGCTGGGGGAAGGCGGGGTTAATCAAGAGACACATTCATAAGTATGGCCTCAATCTAAAATGTTTTGGATTATCATAAAATTGCTGAAATATGCAAGGGCCCAGCTGGGAAGCTGGACATGCTATTAATTAGTTCTGCTAGAGTACAGGCATTCTTTTTCTTTCCTTCTTTTGGAAAATAGTATTTCTGCGTTGTTTATATACTCTAATTAGGCCTGCCTTGCAGCAAAGGAAGCTGATAGATTTCAGTCATGAAATTTTGTAAAACTTTTTACAATGTCACATTTTGATGTCTCTCAGACTTTTTGTAGATTAGAACTGCTGGTTGACAACATATAAAAGTTTATAGATCTTGAAAATATATATACTTTAAAAGTCAGAAATTATTCTTCCTTTTCATTAGGAAAAATTGGCACAATATTAATCAGTTTAATTTTCAAAACCATTTTGTGCTGAACAGTTTGTATTATGTGGAGTGGAACATTGCCCAGCTGTTTGCAGTTTCCCAGTTACTCAAAATACAAGTTGTCATAAACAGGGATTTCCCTTTTATCAAATTGTCATAACCTTGAAGCTGATTATATATGTAATTCAAACTGTGATTCTTTTGATCAGAATTGTAGTTTGACAAAATCATCTCTGCACACATGTCCTGTGTTTTAAAGTGGTTGTTTCATATGCAATTTCATGCAAGGGCAGCTCATGCTATTGGACTGCAGGACTGCAGCCCCCCCCCCCCCAGCTGTAAAAAAGAAAGAAAAAGAATTAAAAAAAATAATAATATACTATTGTATACTGGCTGCATAGTGACTCACTGTTACTCGAACTGCACATGCGTGTTAGTTCCGTGTTTTAAAAAAAAAAACAATCCAGACTGATGTTAAACCAGTCCGGAGTAAGAAGAGAGGCATCAGTGAACAGATACCCAGATGTCTGTGCGGTTTGTTTGGAATGGGATTGGACTGCCACATCCACAGTCATGTACATGATGTGGATGGCTGTTTATTGGTTCATTCTCGCTGCCGGGAATGTTAGGATGGCGTTTCTAATGGATAATCAGGTGTGTGTCACTGTCAGGAATGTTATGTTAGGATGGCGGTTTCAAAGCTCTAACGGATTCTCGCTGCAAGGGAATGTTAGTATGGCTGAAATGCAGGTTTGTTATTTTATGTGTGGATTCTTGCTGCAAGGGAAGGATGGCTGAAATGCAGGAATGTTATGTTAGGATGGCGGTTCCAAAGCTCCAAAGGATTCTCATTGCAAGGGAATGCTAGAATGGCTGAAATGCAGGTTCATTATTTTGTGTGTGTGGATTCTGTTTGCAAGGGAAGGATGGCTGAAATGCAGGTTGGGGAGGTGTAAAATGCCTCACTTAAATATACTTGGTGGCTAGAGTTACTCAGGCCCCCCAGTTAAATATACCTGGTGGCTAGAGTTACTGAGGCTCAAACCCTGTACCTTGGGTACAGATAGCAAGAGCCTGACTTCCCTACCCACCACCACTTGTGAAAATTGTCCAGATGTTTGCCTCATGTTTTTGTTCTGTTCCACATAAAATCTGTGGTTTTCTGGATTTTTGTAATCAGTGAAGGATAGAATTCACTAAATAATGACAGGCATTTGAATTTCAGACTTCATATTCTTCAGAAGATACATGGTAACACAAAACCTTTTTATTATAGCAATTTTCTAAGTTAATAAGATCAATATCATTATTGGCTCTGTCCAGGTTTTTTTTGTGCTAAGAGGTTGAGAGCTATGGTGAGAACTGAATTCACTGAATATGTTTGTGGGCTGTATTCCCCCATTATTGGCTTTGTCCAGGTGTTTTCTGCTAAGAGTTTGAAAGCTATGGTGAGAACTGAATTCACTAAATGATAGCCATTTAAGTTTCAGTATTCCTGTCTTTCAAGAAACAGCTGATTCAGCATAGTGGTATGTTGCCAAAAAAGCGAATAAACTAGTAAACCAACACAAATGCACAGCTCAGCAAATGAGTCTTCTATTAGATACTTTATTACTTAAAGCACTTTTTGTTTGCACTGAAGCAAACTTCTTCAGAAGTAAAAAAAGTTTACAATACACATGACTTTTAAAAAAGAACAGGGGAAGTGGCGTTTTTGCATCAGCAATCAAAGTCAATTAAACTCTCATAGGTTCATAGGTTAGTACTAGGCTAACTACCCCTGTGGGCCATTTCAAGCCTAGCCAATCACCCCATGTGAGAATCAAACACTGCACCTTGTGTCTGTAAGGTAAACACTTTAACCATTATGCCATCTTCCCACCCCTTATGCCATCCTCCCACCCCAAGCAGTATACAAACATAAAAACATAAAAGCATTTACCAAGTTACATCTCCAAGCTAACCTCCTGTGGGATATAACATGTTAACTTCCAAAATATTAAACAAATAATTTCAACTCTGACACAGTTAAAATACTGTAAAAATTGAACTACCCTAGAACACTACAATAAGTATGGCTGTTAGTCCAGCTTAACAATTACCAAAGGACAATAAAACCTAAATAACAATTCATTTTAGTTAAAACAATTATCTAGAAGTATGACATTCTTATGCCTGGCATTATTAACTAACTGTAATCCTTGGTAATTTACCATCAGATCAAATATTTTTGGAGGGACAAGGTATTAGGTAAAATCAGCTACTTTCTGCAAAATTCTGAACAGTTGAGAGGTGCTCCTAGACAATTTTTGAAAAGTTTCTAGTCGGGCAAGTTTATATAACATATTTTTTTGGTAAATGAAATACAATTTGAAATAGTGTAATCAGGTCTGTAATTACTGACAGATGAACACTGCAAACATACAAATCTGGAGAATGCAAGACAAGATCCGACGCATAACACAGGGGCATTGTAGCTTCTTCGCAGATAAAGGCACCGATCTTCCAAGCGGAGTTCATGTACATCATTCATTTCTCTATGTGTCTAGAAGTGTGCAGGTTGGAAAATAAAATTGCAGCAACACTCGTAGATCCAATAAAGCATTCCAAGGGGGATGAGGTGTGCCTGTGATGTAAATTAACTGCAAGCAGCAGCCGCAGATAAAGGAAGATGTTTGTATATATTGTCTAACAGAAATGGGAAAGTCAGCATGTTTTGTACCAGGTACTAGGTTTAAAATGTTAGTAAAGGCTTAGAGCAATTGAGCAAAGGCAGATTTATTGCTAGTATACCTGTAAGGAGGAAAGCAGTAGAAAATACCTTGATCTCAGGTATATATTTCAGTATTAAGCCTGCAAAAGGTGAGACTTGACATATGTAAGAATACATGCCTTGGGTGAGAAGTAGTTCGGGGAAAACATTCCAATGTAGTCCTTTGTTTCAGTGTATTCACCTGTCTATTCTCAGGGTATCATGTTCACTGTAGCATTTTATGTACTTCAGGCCTGCTATGCAATTATGGGATAGTTGATTCCTAGGGTAAAAGTTATGGTGAAAGGCAGTACTACTGTTTCAATAACATTGCTTGAGTTCGTAGCCTTGGATGGAGTGATTTAATGTGCCTATTCATATTAAAAATGCCTCCCTCCTTATTTAGCTTGATATGGAATATTGAATAACAAGTGATTGTTTTAAGACAGCATTACTCAAATGGACTTTGTTCATATTTAACTTATACTTGGTAGTCTAATCTGTTTCCAGCTCTGCATTACTAATGTTGGGGTCATATGATTTAAATAAAATCTGTGCTGCTAACAAGCCACTGTGTCTCTTGTCTCTTTGTCTGTCTGTCTTTTACTTACTCGGCATCATACTGTCTACCCATCTGAGGCATTTACTTTTAAGCCAACAGACAATGTTGTTGTCACATATAACATAAAATACATAGTTAGCCACAAAGCAGTAGATGATCCCCATTTTAATGAAAACATACGGTTTATTTTGCTGATTTATGCATTCATATTAACTATTTCTAACCACAACTGCTTCCTGATACTTTCCCTCAGTGGTATCAGGTGTCCCTGGAAATGCTGAAATGGCAATTTAAAGTATTCCAGAAACAATAAAGTGTGCTACCAATCACAGAGCTAATCTGGTACTAAACTGGGCTACCAATCACAATGCTAATGTGGTAGTAGACTAGGCTACCAATTACAGTGCTAATGTGGTACTAAACTGGGCTACCAATCATAGTGCTAATGTGGTACTTAACTGGGCTACCAATCACAGTGCTCATGTGGTACTAAACTGGGCTACCTATCACAGTGCTAATGTGGTACTAAACTGGGCTACCAATCACAGTGCTAATCTATTATTAAGCTGGGCTACCTATCACAGTGCTAATGTGGTACTAAACTGGGCTACCAATCACAATGCTAATGTGGTAGTAGACTAGGCTACCAATTACAGTGCTAATGTGGTACTAAACTGGGCTACCAATCATAGTGCTAATGTGGTACTAAACTGGGCTACCTATCACAGTGCTCATGTGGTACTAAACTGGTCTACCTATTACAGTGCTACTGTGGTGCTAAACTAGGCTACCTATCACAGTGCTAATGTGGTACTAAACTGGGCTACCAATCACAGTGCTAATCTGGTACTAAACTGGGCTACTAATCACAGTGCTAATCTGGTAATAAACTTGGCTACCAATCACAATGCAAATGTGGTAGTAAACTGGGTTACCAATCACAATGCTAATGTGGTAGTAGACTAGGCTACCAATTACAGTGCTAATGGTCTACCTATCACAGTGCTAATGTGGTACTAAACTGGGCTACCAATCACAGTGCTAATCTGGTACTAAACTGGGCTACTAATCACAGTGCTAATCTGGTAATAAACTGGGCTACCAATCACAATGCAAATGTGGTAGTAAACTGGGTTACCAATCACAATGCTAATGTGGTAGTAGACTAGGCTACCAATTACAGTGCTAATGAGGTACTAAACTGGGCTACCAATCATAGTGCTAATGTGGTACTAAACTGGGCTACCAATCTTAGTGCTAATGTGGTACTAAACTGGGCTACCTATCACAGTGCTCATGTGGTACTAAACTGGTCTACCTATCACAGTGCTACTGTGGTATTAAACTGGGCTACCTATAGCAGTGCTAATGTGGTACTAAACTGGGCTACCAATCACAGTGCTAATCTGGTACTAAACTGGGCTACCAATCACAGTACTAATCTGGTATTAAACTGGGCTACGAATCACAATGCAAATGTGGTAGTATACTGGGCTACCAATCACAGTGCTAATGTGGTACTAGACTGGGCTACCAATCACAGTGCTAATGTGGTACTAAACTGGGCTACCAGTCACAGGGCTAATGCGGTACTAAACTGGGCTACCAATCACAGTGCTAATGTAGTACTAAACCGGGATACCGATCACAGTGCTAACGTGGTACTAAAATGGGATACCTATCACAGTGATAGTGTGGTACTAAACTGGGATCCCAATCACAATGCTAATGTGGTACTAAACTGTGCTGCTAATCACAGTGCTAATGTCACACTAAAATGTGCTTCTGATCACAGCCCTAATTTGGGACTAAAATGTATTACTAATCACAGCACTAATGTGGTACTAAATTTGCTACTAATCACAGTACTAATATCACACTAAAATGTACTACTAATCACAGATGTAATGTTGTACTAAAATGTGCTACTAATTATTGCACTAATGTGGTCCTAAATGTGCTACTAATCGCAGCACTAATATGGTACTAAATGTGCTACTAATCACAGTGTTAATGTGGTACTAAATTGTGCTACTAACCACAGTGCTAATGTCACACTAAAATGTGCTACTAATCACAGCACTAATTTGATACTAAAATATATTACCAATCACAGCACTAATGTATTGCTAAATGTGCTACTAATCACAGTGCTAATATCGTACTGAAATGTACTTCTAATCACAGATGTAATGTTGTACTAAAATGTGCTATTAATCACTGCACTAATGTGGTCCTAAATCTGCTACTAATCACATCATTAATATGGTACTAAATGTGCTACTAATCACAGTGCTAATGTGGCACTAAACTGTTCTACTAATCACAATACTAATGTCACAATAAAATGTGTTACTAATCCCAGTATTAATGTGGTACTAAAATGTATTACCAATCAACGCACTAATGTGGCAATAAATGTGCTACTAATTACAGTTCTAATATCACTGTAAAATGTACTACTAATAACAGATGTAATGTACTAAAATGACTAAAATGTGGTACTAATCACAGCACTAATGTAATACTTAAATATGCTACTAATCCCAGTGCTAATGTGGTACTATAATGTATTACCAATCACAGCACTAATGTGGTACTAAAATGTATTACCAATCACAGCACTAATGTGGTACTAAAACGTATTACCAATCAAAGCACTAATGTGGTAATAAATGTGCTACTAATCACAGTGCTAATATTGCACTAAAATGTACTATGTATCACAGATGTAATGTACTGAAATGTGCTACTAATCATTGCATTAATGTGGTATCTAATGTGCTACTAATCACAGTGCTAACATGGTCCTAAACTGGGCTCCTAATCACAGTGCTAATGTCACACAAAAATGTGGTAATAATCACAGAACCAATGTGACACTAAAATATGCTACTAATCACAGTGCTAATGTGGTAGTAAAATGTGCTACTAATCATAGCACTAATATAGTACTAAAATATGCTACTAATCACAGTGCTAATGTGGTACTAAAGTATGCTACTAATCATACTGCTAATGCGGTACTTAGGTTTGCAACTTATAACATCACTAATGTTGTTGTATCTTTCGGCTTTTCCCGGTTAGGGGTCGCCACAGTGGAACTCCGGTTGCTAATGATTGGCAGCAGATTTTTACGTACCGAGTTGCCAGCCCTGATGTACAACCTTCAACAAAGGTACGCCCATTCACGAATGTCTCCACACAGAAGACGCTTTAGCTGAGAATCGAACAGGACGTCTTACTGTGAGGCGACAATAACAGCACTAATGTGATACTAAAATGAGCAGCACTATTAATAAGTTCTCAATTTATTTATTTATTTATTTATTTAACATTTGTTTACTGGGAAAGTCCGACTGGACACAGGTCATTTTTCAGCAGAGGCCCAGGGAGAAATGCTCCATGAGTAACAGTAAATTTTCATTCACACATTACAATAATCAAAAAAAGTATAAAGTAAACAAAATGTAGCATACATAAGAACATACAAATTTGTTACATCTTGACAACAAAACCTAGGCTTTGAACATAGCTAGTACTATTTGTAGGTATGACTTATGTCAAGATATAAGGTTAAGACAGGTGAGTAGGAACAAAGGATTAAACACAGTGGGAGAAGTTGGATATGTTTTGGGTATACTGTGATGTATCAGAGCAGTCATGAGGGGTTAGTACAGGAACATAGCCACTTATTTTTTAGATAAGCTTTAAGTGATGGCTTAAAGTGGTTAGAGGATGAGATTGAGAGAATGGAGTTAGGAAGGGAGTTCCATATACGAGATATAGAGTTTATATTTGAAAAATATTGATATTGTAGAAAATGGCATCATGAGTTACTAGACTTTATACATTTTAGTACTTTACTACCAATGCCGGCTTAAACTAGTCAAGTTAGTGACAGATTAGTTAGGGGTTTAAAATGTTAAAGCTGTAAAAGATCCCATGGCACCCATTGAAAACAGGTCCCTGATGCCCTGGCCAAATCCCCCCTCCCCGGTAGTATAAATACCACCTCAGCTCTCCCCTAAAAACAGGCTACTAGCCTAGTGGGTCTAATCCAGTCAGCAAAGGATAAATGAATAGAATAAAATAAAATAAATAAATGTAGGTATCTGCTAGAGTGAGTCCCAAAACATGAAGACTGAATGGCCAAAAAATGGACTTATATATACTAAGTCCGAGATGGACATTTCATGGAATACTCCTCTTTCTCCAATGTACGGTGATCTTGGAATTGGTATATATAAGTTCAGGGGTATGGGGGCCCAATACATAAGGAAATGCAGGGGATCTTGCCCCTAAAAAAATAGCTTAAAGGAGAAAAACAATGTTTGAGATTCAGTCTCCTCCTAGACTTTCAATCTTTTTTTTCATTCTGTCAGCACTCAGCAATACAAGTGCCAGAATTTCAATAAGAATCCAACTGAGCATCTTGGGAATAATGTGGTCTGACTTTCCAATGACTTGCAATGTGACTCAGGTAAGTTATAGACACTGGCTGGAATAGTGGAAACTCTTCATCTGAATCTTCTGCCAGGCATAAGAGATATCTTGGAGTAATAAAGTCTAAAACTCTTACCAAGCATCCCTGCAATGAATGATATAATGAAATATATGTGTGTATGTATGTATGTGTATATATATATATATATATATATATATATATATATATATATATATATATATATATATATATATATATATATATATATATATATACACACACACACACACACACACACACACACACACACACACATATATAAATACTGAAATTCCACAATCCTGAGACTCTGAATACCGATGACCAGAATCTCGAGATTGTGGAATCTCAAAGGTAAGGAATGGGGATTGACGTACAGTGTGGAACGGGAACTTTGCCATTCACTCCACTGTAGTGCAATCTCAGAGTTGGCATATTTAAGTTGCAGGGGGTTTGGGGGAGCCTGCCCCCTGCAAAAACATTAGAATAGCTTGTTTTGTGCTTTATATATATATATATATATATATATATATTTTTTTTTTTTTTTTTTTTAGTACAAGATTCCGCAATCTTGAGATTCTGGTCCACTATTTTCAGAGTCTCAGGATTGTGGAATTTTGATATTTAGTAGTGAAGCCATATATATATATATATATATATATATATATATCCCGAGAGCACCCCAGCACTACCAGGTTATACCTCATACCATGCTTTTCGGCCCCAAAACTTGGACCGAACCACAAAAGGAGGGGGAGTATCAATATTCGTCAAAGATACCCACACCTCCAGGTTGGTGGCACAGCACGAAGCATCAGAGACTATCCATGTGCAACTAACAGTGGGTAAAACTGCCTTCCAGTTTATAGCCTGCTACAGACCACCCTCCTAAACCCAGGAACCCCACTCAGCCTTCCTGAGAACACTGGAAAATATGAAGGTCTCTCCAAACACCATTATATTGGGCGACTTTAACTACCCAAATATAGACTGGGAGCATTATTCTAGCTCCAACACCCTAGCCCAAAGGTTCCTAGAATTTATAAACTCAAATGCTATGGAACAACTTGTTACCACTCCCAAAAGAGGGGAAAACATACTGGACCTGATCATCACCAACATGGGGACTCTATGCTCCAGACCAGAAGTGTATCCCTCACTGGTAAGATCAGACCATAAACTAATCTCACTGGATATTCACATCCCGACTCCACCCCCTGCCCTGAAAACCACAGTGAAAAACTTCTCTAAAGCAAATTTCACACTCCTCAAAACCGAGGTGGAATCCTTCAAAGCCCCCGGGCCTGTGGAAAATATGGCCCAGACCGCAGAATCCTTTATAAATGCATTCTATGAGCACCTTCAGGAATGCGTGGATCATGCAATCTCAAATAAAACCAAGACCCAATCCTCTAAAGGCAGACGTCCTGTCTGGTGGACCCCAACCATAAACAAACTATACAATAGAAGGAGGAAGCTACTACATGATAGAGCAAAATCTCAAAAAGGGAAGGCATCTCTGATCAGTATTAGCAAAAAACTACGGGCACTCATAAAATCGTCTAAGGCCAGCTTCGAGAGAAAAATTGCACAGGACACTAAGGATAATCACAAGGCTTTCTTTAGTTATGTTAGGAACCTGGGTGGGAATTCCCAGATATGCTCAGAATTAGTCCAAAATGACAAAAAATACACGGAACCCACAGACATTGCCAACATTTATTTTATTTTTTTATTTATTTTACATTTGTTTACCGGGCTAGTCTGACTGGATATATTTCCATTTTCAGCAGAGGCCCGGGGAGAAAAGCTCCACATAGAGACAAACACAGTTGCATTATATATATAAAAAAGTTGCTGGTTAAACATGATTCTAGACTACATTACACAATTTATACTTTCATACTAGGTAGAGCATCATCATAGAGTTATATTATAGAAATACAAAATAGAAAGGGTCTGCAACAGTAAAACATTTGCGGAAGGTGTAAAGCTCATTCAGGAAATTACTTTCACGTCCAAAATTCTTTAATAGATTGTAATAGTTACTACTTATTAAAGGAGATTATGAGAGAAGCTTCTCGAAGGGTAAGCAGTAAAGAGTAATGAAAAGAAGGTGTTAACGAGAGAGAAAAAAAAGTGAAAATCACAAAATTAGTCAGGATTTATGCATGGGCATAACCAGTGTATTTTTAGGTGTTCTTTAAGCTTTTGTTTAAAGAGGACAGGGGAGGGAATGGAAGTTAGAGCAGTAGGTAGAAGATTCCAATATTTACCAATGGTATTGGGGAATAGGGAGTCACCAGCGATGTTATTAGACTTAGTTAAGCTCACTAGAAGTTTGCTTGAAGAGCGTAATGAATTTAGGTTAGGGTAAGGGGTAAATGGGTTAGAAAGTATGGGTGTGTTATTAGGTTGGTAAAATATCCTATGGACAAAGGTGAGTTGGGAAAGTATCAACATGTTTTTTAGTTCAAGCCAGTGGAGTTGCTGCAGGTTCTGACAGTGGTGAGTTTTAAACTGGTTCCCAGTAACAAACCTAGCAATACTATTGTATGTATTAGCCAGTTTAGAGAGATTATTTTTCTTTAGGTTAGTATATATGGGTGAAGCATAGAGAAGAGTAGAAATAAGATGAGAGTGGGCAAGTCTAGCTTTGGCTGTTGGAGTTAAGAACATTTTAATTCTGTAGAAGGAGCCCAGTTTTCTATTTACAGTTTTGATAGTGTTATTAATGTGATTATCAAAGGTAAGGTTATTGTCTATAGTGACACCTAACAGTTTGGTGGTAGAATCAGGGGATATATGGGTGCCATTTTTGGATAAGACAGAGAAATCTATTGGGGAGGACTTAATAGTAGGCTTAAAGAGCAGGAGTTTGTTTTTTTTGGCATTCAAAAGGAGGCATCATTTTAAGAACCATGCCTCAACTGTGTTAAATACATTTTGTGTTAGTGTTTGTAGTTCCGAAATGGTTTTAGCAGAACATATGAGTGTAGAATCGTCTGCATATTGTATGCATGTAGCTTGAGGTATAGCTACTTGTAGGTTGTTTATGAATAAGGAGAATAGAAGATGTCCTAGAATAGAGCCCTGGGGGACACCAAGTGAGACTGGCAGAAGAGATGAAAGTTTGTTATCCCAGAGAACTGCCTGTTGCCTGTTGCTGAGGTAGGAAGTGAACCAGCGAACAGCCTTGGGGTCTAAAGAAAGAGATTCTAGGGTTTTTATGAGCAGGGGATGGATGCTGCAGGTGTCTGGTAAGGTACATCCCAAAAAGGGCATTGTATTCAATTATGGGCCTGATGAGAGATGAGTAAAGAGGCACGATGACCTCCCCTCATCTAGATGTGAATCCCTTCATGATTAGGTGGGCTATATAAAATGTTTTTCTAACCACTTTTGCCACGTGGTTGTCAAATGAGAGATTGCTATCAACTTGGGTCCCCAGGTCTCTAATTACTTCTTCTGTACTTAGTGGATTACCACCTATGTTTTAATTTGTGGGCACTTTGTTTTTGCCAAAGGGGATGACTATACACTTTTTGGCATTTAGCTTGAGGACACGGCTCTGGCACCAGTTGTCTGTTTCTATGAGGCCCTTTTGGAGGATGCTTGTGTCGGCTGGAGAGTCGATTATGGCACCCAGTTTGCAGTCATCTGCGAACCTGGTCAGCCACAGTCCTTCCGTGTTGGCCTGTACCTCCGAGAAATATATACCGAACAAGAGAGGTCCCAGGACTGAGCCTTGTGCCTATATATATATTATGTGTGTGTGTATGTGTGTGTGTGTGTGTGTGTGTGTGTGTGTGTGTGTGTGTGTGTGTGTGTGTGTGTGTGTATATACATATATATATATATATATATATATATATATATATATATATATATATATATATATATATATATATATATATATATATATATATATATATATATATATATATATATATATATATATATATGAGTTCAAGCTAAAGTCCACCAAAATATTAACATTTCCTAAGTTTTCTCTGGCATATTCATTGCTATTTAAGTGAACTGCATGCTTACAGCTGCGCAACGCAGGTGTTATAACAGCAAATTACTCCTAAGAAAAAACACTGTTCACTTTAGACTTTAGATCCAGTTTAAATATAAGAAAATGCAACCGTTGAATGCTGGAGTATGTAGTATTGATACTGCTCAGATATAAAAGTCAGTGTCCACTTGTGAATATCAAAGACAAGCCTTTGGAAGCCTGACTGATCAGACACATCTTACTGATTTTGTTACTGATCATGGCAGTAAGTAACTAAAAACAAAGTTAAAGTCACTTTTGCAGTGGCACATTCCCCCACAGCCCTCCTTTAGTCAAATTCACATTTGTGGGTGCAGGGGGGCTCAGGCCTCCCACAAAGACATTATGACTGAATTAACTGACTGTTAATTATACTGTCACAGTCTATTTTGCAGTGGTACAGTTGTTTGCAGTATACTATGACTAGTACAGTCCATCAGCATTTCTAGATTATAGAGACCCAAAGTTTATTCTCTTTTATATTTGAAAACTGAAAACCAACAGATGCAGCATATAAAAATACATCAACCTATTCATGAGTAGGTTCATAGGTTCATAGTTTGGTACTAGGCTATCGACCCTAGGGCCTATACAAGCCTAGCCATAACAATACCCTGGCTATTTCTTCCCACACTATTTACGTCCCTGGACCCCTGTCTAGCAGGGCGACTGACGTGATCCCCGGGATGGATTTGCTTTCTCCCATCAAATCATCAAGGTTCCTTTTGAAGAGGGCCAAAGAGGTGCTCTGCTTGACATGTATGAGCAGTCTATTCCAGAGTCTGGGGAGTCTAGGTCAGGAACCTATCCCTCCAGCATGTTTTCTTTATTGTGATGACAAGGTTTAGATCCCTGAAGTGTGTGGCTCTGAGGGATTGGGATTTCATTAAGTGTAGCATGTCCAACAGCTCTGGGTTTGACATGGCCTTGTATGTTAAGTAGAGATCGCCGCAGAGTAGACGATATGCGACAGAGTATAGCTGGAGTTTTTTAAGGAGGTCAGCATAGGGCATCTGTTTTAGGCCTGTGATTCTTTTAGTGAGGTATTTCTGCAGCCTTACCAAATGGAGCATTGTATTCTATAATGGGTCTAATGAGGAATAAGTACAGTGGGACAATGACCTCCTTTTTTCTGGATGAAAAGCCCTTAGTAATGAGGTGTGCCACATAAAAGGATTTCCTGACTGTTGTGGTGATGTGGTTATTGAAGGTGAGGCCACTGTCCACCTGTGTCCTTAAGTCTCTTATCACACTTTCGGTGTTTAGTGTACTGCCACCTATGTGGTAATTCACGGGTACATGTTTTTCCCAAAGGGGATAACTATACATTTCTTAGCATTAAGCTGGAGCCCATGGCTCTGGCACCAAGCATCTTTTTCTGCAAGGCCCTTTTGTAGAGTATCCACATCATTTAGGGATTCAATAATGGCTCCCAGTTAGCAGTCATCTTCAAACTTTGTTAGCCAGAGTCCCTTAGTGTTGGCCTATACTTCAGAGAAGTAGATGTCAAATAAGAGAGGTTCCAGGACTGAACCCTGAGGTACTCCACTTGTCACTTGTCTGGAGCTGGATTTGGAGTCATCTCCTTTTACAGTGTGGGTTCTGTTAGTAAGCCAGTTGGCAACCCATCGAGTGATGTAGGAATTAATGCCCAGCTTAGTAAGTTTATCTATGATTCCAGAGTGGGGGATGGTGTCAAAGGCCTTGGTGAGGTCCAGATAGGCTGTGTGGACTGCCTTACCCTCGTCCATGGCTCCGGAGACTGATTCGAAGAAGTCAATCAAGTTCAGGAGACAAGATCAGCCCTTCATGAACCCAAACTGGGTGGGATCCAGTATGTGATGGTGCCAATGTCTTTGTTTATAAGTTCCATGATAATACGTTCTATGGCCTTGCAGATCAGGCTCGTCAGTCTGATGGGGCAGTAGTTCCTGAGATCCAAGGTGGATCCCCCCTTGTGGAGTGGGATAACTGTAGCTGTGCATCACTCAGTGGGCATGAAGCCTGAGGTGAGGGTTTGATTAAACATGACACTCAGGTGAGGTGCCAGTTCATTTTGTAGTTCATGTAGTACACAGCGCGGGATGTCATCTGGTCCCATGGATGCTACATTCTTAGCTTTGAAGAGTGCATTTTTTACCTGTATGGCCATTATTACCAGAATTTGGCAATCTTCTGGTATTGAGATGGGCCATTTAGGGGGTGAGAGGGTGGTTGAAGTTGGCACTGAATCAGTCTGCCAATATATTGGCAATATCCTTGAGATCAGTATATTTAATGCCATTCTGTTGTAGCTCAGAGCAGATCTGAGCATTGTCATTTAGATTCTTGACATAGTTATAGAATGCCTTATGGTTGTCTTTGTAATCTTTGGCAATTTTATTTTCGTAACTAGCTTTGGAGGATTTTATGAGGGATCTCAGCTTCTTACTGAGGCTGGTAAGGGAGTTTTTGCATCCTGGGATTTTCCTCTTTTCTGCAACAGTTTCTTCCTTTTGTTGTAAAGTTTGTTTATGGCAGGGGACCACCAGATTGGCTTCCTTTTTTTGGAGGAGAGCATCTTGGTTCTATTTGGGTTGGCACGATTCATGCATGAGTGGATGTGCTCGTACAGTGCTTTAGTGTAGGACTCAGCAGTTGAACTTTCAGTTCCCGTCTGCATGGGTGTCATGAAGTTTATAACTTCTGACTTGAGTAGCATGAAGTTGGCTTTGGAGAAGTTTTTTTATGGAGGTTTCCTTACTGGGGGGTGCGGGTGGGATGTGGATGTTAGGGGTGATTAGTTTATGGTCTGACCTGACCAACGAGGGGGGTGACCATAGATGTGGAGCATTGATTTCCCATGTTGGTAATGACCAGGTCTAGGATATTGGAGCCCCTGGTGGGACTAAGGATTATTTGATCCAGGGCATTGGAATTTATGAATTCCAAGAACTGTTGGGCAAAGGTGCTGGTACATGAGAAGTTTTCCCAGTTAATGGCAGGGTAGTTGAAATCACCCAGTATTAGGGTGTTTGGTTGTATATTAATATTTTACCAGTATGTTTAGAAAGGTGTAGTGAGAATCTTGGGGCATAGTGGGGGATCTGTAGCAAGCTACAATTTGGATTGCAGTTTTACCTAGTGTTAGTTGCACCTGGAGAATTTCAGACGCATTGTGTTGGGCAACTAACCTGGTGGTGTGACTATCCTTGGTGAATATGGACACTCCTCAACCTTTAGTGTTTCAGTCCGGTTTGTTGGCTGAAAAGTGTGGTAAGAGTTGTAGCCTGGTATTGCAGGGGTGCTCTCTGGAGCCTTGATCCAGGTCTCAGTTACTGCACAGATATCGATGTTCTCCACTTTTAGGAGTGCCTCAAGAGAGTGCATTTTGAGGTTTAGACTTCTAGCATTGAGTAGCATTACCTTCAGATTTTGCATGCTTGTACCTGTTACGGTGGTGGTTTTGTCCTTTGAACTTTGCCTAA